>NC_051231.1:28610048-28642548 GCF_015220715.1 Pygocentrus nattereri | reverse complement strand
GTTGTGGTGTGTGTTCATTTCCTTAGCATGGAGATTAGAGCTCTAATAAATCAGCGTGTTTAGTTCCAAACAGCCGCTGCAGCATCACACATGAACCACGCAGCCATTTATCCACACGCTGCACAACTAGTGTTGGCCAAAAATCTATATCACAGTACAATTTTAAACCTCTGATGATTTCAGTCTGTATCTTGTATATATAAGATTAAGTTGTGATCTATTTAATCCCAATGCATTCATTGACATAGTAACAAGCTAAATCAAAACAAATAATTAAATCAAATGAAAAAACAATTGATAAAAAAAGTCATTTTTTTATTTACACTTGTGAAAATAATTCTTACTTTTGTGCATTTTCTGCAAAAAATGTTCTTTTTAAAAACTTTATTAAGAAAAGGCTGTTCCACGTCTTTATTCACGCCCCTGCAGTGTAAAGCAGAAAGTGATACTGCGTCCTAGTCCCTCAAGAATAACGTTTCTTAGTGTAAAATAGAAAAGACGTTTAGCTTTCTATCATCTAAGGTACATAAAAACATCAAAAGATTCAGAGAATCTGGAGAAATCTCTGTATGTAAGGGACAAGACCAAAAAACAGTATTTGCTGTGGGCACCGCTACATTAAAAACAGACATGATTCTGTAGTGGAAATTGCTCCCTGGGCTCAGAACCACTTCTGAAAACCACTGCCTTTGAACAGAGTTTGTCGCTGCATCTACAAATGCAAGTTACAACCCTAATATGCAAAGAAATGCTGCCACCTTCTCTGGGCCCAAGCACATTTAAAATGAGCTGAGAGGATGAGGAAAAGTGTCCTGTGGTCCAACGAATCAACATTTGAAATTCGTTTTGGAAATATTGGACACTGTGTCCTCTGGGCTAAAGACCACTCAGCTTGTTATCAGTGTACGGTTCAAAAGCCAGTAAACATGATGGTATGGGGGCATTAATGCACATGGTAGGGTGACTTGCACATCTGTGAAGGTACCATTAATGCTGAACAATATATACATGTTTTGGCAACATATGCTGCCATCCAGATGACGTCTTCTTCAGGGAAGGCCTTGATTATTTCAGCAAAACAATGTAAAATTACATTCTGCCAGTGGTGGGTGAAGTACACAAATCATGTGCTTGAGTTAAAGTAGAGACACCCAAGGTAAAATATCACTCCAGTAAAGGTAGAAGTTCCTCCCTTTAGACCTCCACTTGAGTAAAAGTACAAAAGTATTTGCCTTCATTTTTATATTAAGATTTACAGCATTTAGAAGACAGTTTTATCCAGAGCGACTTACAAGAAGTGCTTTGTCTATCTAGAGAAAGTATCTTTGCTAGTTACCAGTAGGTTAGAGAGAAAGACAATCCTGAGCTCAGATACTGCTAGAAGCAAAAGTCACTGTTGATACCCAGAGAAAAGGAACAGAGTTGAGCACAGAACTCTGTGCCATGCAGTGCCATGCAATACAATACAAAAAACTACAATACACAGTGCGTTCAACAATAATGTAAACTACAAAACACAGTGCAATACAATAAAATAAGTACAAGTGGAGCACAATATATTGAAAACAATACTTAATTCAATGCTCACTTGGACAGCCAGGGGGAGTTCATTCCACCACTTGGGTGCCAGAACAGAGAACATTCTCGACACTTGTCTTCCACACACCTTGAAGGATGGCGGGTCAAACTGTACTCGAAGCTCGAAGGGCTCGTGGTACAGTTCAAGATTTCACCATTGAATCTTCAAATGTACTTAAGTATAAAGTAAAAGTACTAAAAGAGTAATTCTGGCTCTGATCTGGTCCTGTTATCATTTTTATAACCAGACTGGCTTCATGAACTCATTTCAGGTGAAAGTCCTCCAGCGTCTCTCTTGGTAAACCAGTCTTTTAATAGAACGTCATTAATTAGTGACGCTGACGTCTATTAAAATGATCAGAAGCACAAAACACTGAAGGTAAACAGTTTCCATCAGGGAGAACCGAGTGGCTCTGAAATCACTTTTTACACACAAGCAAAGTTTCAGTTTCAGATTTATTTACAACTTAGTTCCAAGTTTAAGTTGAATAAAAACTGGCTTTAAACTCAGGATCACAGATGAGCTCCTTTACTATGTTGATCTGTAGGCGTCTGTTCATAAACATAAACCAGCCCAAACTCATTTACTATAAAATGAAACGGTGTTTGTAGAAATTCAGAAAAAAGCCGCGTCAGTCTCGACTGCATATGTGGACATATTTCTATATTGAGCTCTATTTACACAAAGTTAGGTTAGTTCATCATTTATGTTGAACAGACTCTCCCAAAATTTTACGCTGCTGCGCTGACATTGAACCGCGTGCTGCACTGGGTCGGTATGACCAACAGGTCAAAACCAGCTCTAAACAAAGTGACCGCTGGGCCCTGATTGGTGCTCTGGCTTTGTGCTTCTTTCATGTTGACATGTTACGTTTTTTATACACACAGAAACCAAAAGGAACGACAGATTTCTCAAAATGTAGTGGAGGAAAAAGTCGGATATTAGACTCTGAAATGTGGTGGAGTGAAAGGAAAAAGTCGCCCAGAACGGAGAAACTTCAGTACACATACACCAAAAATACTTAAGTACAGAAACTAATTACATTTACTCAGTTACTGTCCACCACTGCGTTCTGCATGTATTACAACAGCACGGCTCCACATTAAAAGAGTCTGTGTGCTAAACCGACTTGCCTGCAGTCCTGACCTGTCACCACTGAAAACATTTGGCGTATTATGAAATGAAAAAATATGGCAAAGGAGACCCCGCACTGATCAAATCCTATATCAAACAAGAATGGGAAGACATTTCACTTTCAAAAACTACAGCGGTTGGTCTCCCCCTGCTCCTCCTCAGCTCCTCATCACTTACAGAGTGTTGTTAAAATAAGATGTGATGAAACACAGTGGTAAACATGATCCCTGTCCCAGCATTTTTGGAATGCATTGTTGGCATCAAATTAAAAATGGGCATATATTTTTCAATAATCAATACAATTTCTTAGTTTCCACATTTTATACACTGTCTTTGTAGTATTTTCCTTCAAAAACATGTTTACATGATTTGCATATCATTGCATCCTATTTTTATTTAATCCCAACTTTTTTAGAAATGGGGTTGTATTTTAATAAATAAGTATAAGTAAAGCTATAGGGTCACTCAAAGCAAAAGGACTTCAGAATAAAGTCCAGGTCATTTAAGGTGAGACATGTATCTTCAACTCTGAATTTAATCCATCTTAGTAGAATGATCCATGTATTTTTTTAAATAAAAATATTTTCTTAAGTAAACCTAGTTTCATAGGTTAACAATGGCCATTAAATCTGAAATATTTTATTGTACAAAATAGCAAAAACTGAACAATAACCTATGATACTATATAAATATAAATAAAATAACTCTATTTCTTTCTAACACTACCTTGAAAAAAAGATGCTAAATATTGTTACACACCTTAGTTTCCACAAAGCTTAAGTTGGCTTCTTATTTAGTCGCCTTTGTTCCAATTTTTCATTCCACCTTAAATGGAGCAGTCACCGCAGTCACCTAACGGGTGCCAGAATGTAACTAATGCACCATTTAAGGTGGAACAAGACGTTTAAACTTGGCTAACTTCAGCTTCACTGAATTTCTCAGTCAATTGTCTCATACATGCATCCAATATATTTGTGCCTCCAACCATCAGACACGGCAATTTGGAAAATATTTTAGTCATTCAGTACCAGCTGGTCTGTGGCTTGTTGCCGGACAAGGCCGGTAGACCACAGCACCATGTGATGCAGACCTCATCGCTCTGGTGTCCATGTTAGGCTAACCCCAAAAGACTGCCCATTCCTTTAAGTCTGCTTCCTCCGAATGAAAATGGACTGCTTCAGATGCAACAGACAAGAACAGGGGTCAGCAAGCCAAGTGTTAAGAAGAGCCATTTTGTCAAGTTCTAACAAAAATCTAACCACCTTGGGAGCCACCAATATTCCATGTTCCACCATCTTGGCTGTAAACACAGATTTACTTTGTTCTGCTTTAAACTTCAGCTCAGCTGTAGCTGCTTTTCTCACATCTCCAGCAGGAAACCTTTCAGGAAAAGTGGAATAGTTTCATGTAAAATGTCTGTAAATCTTTGACCTTTTTTACGAAACTTAAGTCACGAATTTTCCTGTTCCACCTTAAATGTTGCCTGAGGTGCCAAGATGTTTGCACCATTTCTTGCGAAATGGAAAAATCAGAACTAGCGAATGAGAAGCTGACTTCAGCTTCATGGATTTTTAGTTTTTGACAGTTTCTCGTTGCAGATTAAACGTAACTGGAGTGATTATAAACGCAAATAAGTCCACTTATCTCCAAATTATCGATGTCTGTCTTAAATCTTTCTCTTTGCCGTTTACATTAGCTACTATCTAGGCAAGGACGTTTTCATTGGGTGACCAGCAGTCTGGGTTAAAGTGTGAATTAGCAGTTCTACAAAATTTACTGTAAAAGAGGATTATTTCATTTTTACCTAAAAATCGTATTCTGCTGTGGAGCCACAACAGGGCACTAAAAGAGCCACATGCACCTCTGGAGACGGATGTTCCCAACCCCGCTAGAGAACAGGAGCTTTTCAATTGAAATGTGATGAAAACATCGCTGACTTTGCCATCTAGCTAAAGCAACTTATGCTGGCAGGGTTTGCTTGGTTTGTCACATTATCTGCACTTATTTGTAGCTACTGATATAAAGAATTTTGACCAGTACACCAAACTAACCGTTCTATGCCGGTTTGTGTGTATGTGTGTGTGTGTGTGTGTGTGTGTGTGTGTGTGTGTGTGTGTGTCTTGATGTGCAGCATATGTCAGATTGCACTGTGCACCTTAAGGTCAGACACATTTAAAGAATTACACAGTTCATCCAGAAACAGGGTGAGGAAGTGAGCCCTGGGTCATACAAACAGAGAGAGAGAGAGAGAGAGAGAGAGAGAGAGAGAGAGAGAGTGAGAGAGAGAGAGAGAGAGAGAGAGAGAGAGAGAGAGAGAGAGAGAGAGTGAGAGAGAGAGAGAGAGAGAGAGAGAGAGAGAGAGAGAGAGCGAGCATGTGTTCTCAAGGCCTTATGTACTAAGCCTTCAGGTTTCAGGTGCAAATGGAATGTATTCCTAACACCTAAACACCAGGTTATGCACCACATACTTGGAAAAGGTGCTTCATGCATTCAGCCACTGTAGACGTAAGCGTCTGAAAGAAAGCTCTGACCAAAAGAATGACATACTGAGGACCAGCTGCACATGATCCCAGGTCACCATGCCCAATGCCAAGCATCAGCTAGTACAAAATATAAAGCCCCCCAGCACTATGGAGTGATGGAGGTCCATCCAATATGTTTGGGATGGATTCCAGAACTATTGATCCAGCATCAGTGCCTGACCTCACAAATGCGCTCTAGCCTGAGTGCAATAAATCCTTACAGCAATATTCTAACATCTAGTAGAGAGCGTATAGATGTGGCTATAGGAATGTAAAAAGGTTACATTCTAAGTGATTTTTGAGCATTTCTATTGGTTCATCTGTGGTGGAATTTTCACACAATATAAAATGCAGCTGCTGTGTTCACATGATTATATGTATGTGTATATATATATATATATATATATATATATATATATATATATATATATATATATACACACTATATTGCCAAAAGTATTCCCATTCTTAATCCATAGGGTTTAATATGATGTTGGCCCACCCTTTGCAGCTATAACAGCTTCAGCTCTTCAGGGAAAGCTTTCCAAAAGGTTTAGTAGTGTGTTTATGGGATTTTTGACCATCTTCCGGAAGCGCATTTGTGAGGTCAGAGACTGATGTTGGACGAGGAGACCTGGCTCAAAAGGTGTTCTGTCCGGTTGAGGTCAGGACTCTGTGTAGACCAGTCAAGCTCTTCCATACCAAACTCGGTCATCCATGTCTTTATGGACCTTGCTTTGTGCACTGGTGCGCAGTCATGCTGGAACAGGAAGGGACCATCCCCAAACTGTCCCCACAAAGTTGGGAGCATGAAATTGTCCAAAATCTCTTGGTCTGCTGAAGCATTAAGAGTTCCTTTCACTGGAACTAAGGGGCCGAGGCCAACTCCTGAAAAACAACCCCACACCATAATCCCCCCTCCACCAAACTTTACACTTGGTACAATGCAGTCAGACAAGTACCGTTCTCCTGGCAACTGCCAAACCCAGACTCATCCATCAGATTGCCAGACAGAGAAGCGTGATCCATCGCTTCTGAAAAAACGTCTCCACTGCTCTAGAGTCCAGTGGCAGCGCTTTACACCACTGCATTCGATGCTTTGCATTGCACTTGGTGATGTAAGGCTTGGATGCAGCTGCCCATTCCATGAAGCTCTCTACGCTGTTCTTGAGCTGATCTGAAGGCCACATGAAGTTTGGACGTCTGTAGTGATTCACTCTGCAGAAAGATGGTGACCTCTGCGCACTATGCCCCTCAGCATCCGCTGACCCCGCTCTGTCATTTTATATAGCCTATATATAATATTATATTATATATTGCTGTTGTTCCCAATCGCTTCCACTTTGTTATAATACCACTGAAAGGTGACTGTGGAATATTTAGTAGTGAGGAAATTCTATCATACATTACATAAGAAGAGGAAATGTAGCCAATAGTTTAGTTAATGGGAAACTGATTTTGCTGAATGTCTGCATAAATTAGTCATTGAGACATAAAGTCAGTCAGAGTGTTTTGATGTGAAATGATGCATCATAGAGAATTTTACTGACTCAGATTTTTTTACAGTGGTGGTGATAGGAACCAGAGGTTGTGATGTCCTGCAAACAAATATAGCCATTTTATTTACTATCAAAACCAAGCATTGATCCATATGTGTCTCGTGAGTTTCTGACAATGACGATAAAAACTAAAATATGTTTTCATTGGGGACTACTTTGCCTTACATAGCCATGTGTGTATCTCTCTGTCATGCATTCTGAAAAACAAAATAAACCTATTATAAAACAATTTTTCAGGCATTAAAAATTAGGCACTTTATTGATAACCATTTCATGTAATAGCTTTTAGAGACATTAAGCTCTTCAGATGTCTGGTTCCTATCACCACCACTGCGAACAATTATGACTATGCACGTTTCTCTAGAACAGAGCATTTCACACCAAACCACTCTGTACGACTTTGTCTACACCTTAACCAATGAATCAGGCAGAAATTTTGAAAAGTCAGTGGGATTCCCCTTCGACAGCTCTCAGCCTCAAACGGTTTGAGTGAATCTGCCAAAATCGTAAGCAATTCAGGAATTCCCGTTGAAGCCGAGCCGAGAGGCCTGTCCCGCAGGTGCGTGTTTCAAGCTTTCCTGCTGCGCGTCTGTGTTTAAAGTTTTACTGAATGACAAACTCTGCAAACACAGCGCACCTGAAAGCCAGGGTCAAAGGTCAACGGCAGGCTCAATGGCAGACATACGCTTCGCTTTGTTGAGTTTAGCGGGTGAGGCGGGAAAGAGTGACGCTCCTCAAAACATGCCACTGAGGGAAAGAAAGGAGGCCGAAGATGAAGGATTGCGCGGAGGTGGACGCGCCAGGCCGTCCCACAACACAAAGCGCTCACTCAGCACACGACAAGCCGTATTAACGCAGTTCACGCCTCACAAGACGAGTTTGATGGATGTGGAGGAAAAGTTAACCCTCCGCTGAAAAAACAGAGGAAACAGCCTTCCGTGTTTGTTCTGTTATTCTAGCATGCCTGTCATGTTTTCTGTAAGGTGTCCGGAAAGAGAGCTTTCTGCAAGGTCTTGTTTTCGTCAGTGTTATTCCTGTATTCATTAAAATAATGAAGATAATAATAACAGTTTTTATTATATCTCGCACTTTCCATGCCGGTGGCAGCTCAAACGGCTTAGAATTATACATGTATTAACTTTCTGATCCACCACTTTTTTCCAAATCTCCACTCAGCAGTGCTACTTCTTTCAGTGTCGCTTTAATGGCTCTTTTGCCCGAATGAAAGGCGGCCTCTGACTCATGCGCAGTACTTTATGTTGCGTAGCTAAAGACAGTGGTAAAGACAGCTCTAAACTTTTGCTGTTCCTTTAAAAAAAAAGACTGCAAACTTTAAAAAAGAGGGCCTCTGCAGAAATTTAAAAGACCTGTCAATCTACGTTTAAAATATACTTTGATTTTGCCTTCGGAATGAGCTGAGTGGGCAGTAAACAGGATGAATTCAGTCCAAAAGGAGCGTGAATATTTCCGCCTCTGCCCACAGATGGCTGGTGATGGCCTCTGTGAGCGTTAGAGATAATCATTTCGAAAGGGGCTGCGGCTTGGAGAGAAATGAGTAATAATAGCTAATGATGGCCAATTGCCCATCTGCTGGCCGTGTTTCTGCACAGCTGGGGAGCGCAGTGAATAAAACCACTGTCCCAACAGCACCGGAGACTAAGCGCTATTATTTGCTGAAATTAGCATAATATATCCAGCTGTTGGTTGGCACTTTTTTTTGGGGGGGGCCGTCTTTGTCCAATTGACGTACGAGCTCAGAGTTCAATTAGCTCCCAACCTCTGCGGTGATTACTGTGGAACTACTCAGTTGGAAACACTTTAACAGCAATGGAGCAATTGTTTCTCCGCTGATTGCACATATTCAGGAAGACACCCAAAGGCAGAAAGCCAACGTGTGGAGAGTCAGAAAGTCAGTGAGGCAGTGAGAGGAAATCTGTTTATTCGATCACGAGCCACGACTTGTTATTGACACATAAAAAAATGTCTGAATGACAGAACAGCTGATGGAAGAGAGATCAGATCTACGTGACCCTGAACAACTTCCTGCATGCGCATCCGTCCCGGAGCTTTACTATCCAGGTGAAGGCCAAGGCCAAAGGAAAGAATATATAGATACAAGTAACTGTCAACGGATTCAGTGTTAATATTTACTGTACACCTGTCTGGGGGACGTTAAAGCAGGGCTACAGGATATTCCTCTCTTAAGATCAAGATAAGATTTGTCAAAAAGTCATATTACAGAAGCAAATCCCGTCTTCATTCATGGACTCTGTATCTTACAGCATCTGATCTCATGTTAGGAAATCCTGATCTACTTGACAGACGTCAAAAATCAACTGTTATGGCAACGAAGCCGACGTGCAAAGCTGCGATGTAAACGTGTAATAACAGAAAGAAAAATAGATGTTAAACAGGAAAATCATGAGCAACAAAGTGGAAGTTTTAGTGACCTCAGCTGAGAATGCTGTGACTCCAAGGCCCAATCCCATTACACCCCTCGCCCCTAACACTTAGCCCTACCCCTCCGTTTTGTGGATTCACAACTAGGGATAAGGTGTCCCAGCTCTTGATGAGATAGAGGGGTACGACGAAGGGCTACATAGACCTCCAAACAGAGGTTTTTCAGAAGCTCTCTCCAAACGGAGTGCTGTGAAGAAAAACAGGAATACTGGCTAGATGGCTACAAGTGGTAGTGGTTGAAATCTTGCCCTATGAAATGGGACCCTCAAATAAAAAGAACATTACTTCATTCCTTCATCACTACTAGCGCAGCTCTTTGGGCGACCCTGTCAGTCTGCAGTGACAGCAGAAGAGGGTGAAGTTCAGCTCCTCCCTGCTGGGCTTTAGTTACATTTAGAGCATCATGTGCCTTCAAAGAGGGGCTATAAGACAATCATTTACCATCGCCCACCCCTAATTCTTTGGTGATACGAAGCTGATGCTACTCAGCAGCTTCTTGTTCAAATTTTCTGGCGCTTTAGGCTTCAGAACTGCTGGACTATTTAAGGTGGAACAGGAAAGTTAGCTAGCTAATTACCGAGACGTTAGCATGACAGTAGCGATTTTTATGCTTGTTATGAAGAAAAAGACCTCAATACATTGAAACAACATTAAACCAAAGACAATACAGTGGTTACTGTAAATTTTTGAACAGAAAATTCTCACATTTGCGGGTTTCTTTGTTCAGTCACGCAGCCGTCTTGCCCGTTTTTCTTATTCTCTACGTTTAGAGTGTATCTCTGGAAAACCTTTGTTTGGAGGCCTATATAGCCCTATCACTTTGCCCTACCCCTCTATCTCAGCAAAAATCAGGACACCCTACCCCTAGACGTGAATGTGTTGAGTCAAGCATGTTAGAGACCAGAAGAGAACACTGCAGAAGGTAGATTGAGGTTTCTGTTTAAATTAGCTTCTCTATTGCATCCTGAGAGATAAGCATGGCAAATACATTCGCTCCCAGCCCTCTCCAGTCCACCAGCATACTTTACACGGAACATCAAGATTTACACCAATGTGGCGTGGCCAGGTATCTCAGTAGGTTTAGTTTTATCCTTGTTTACCCAGGTTGGTGAGAGCCTGGTGATAGATCTTGCAGTCAGATAGTTCCACATCTTTTTCAACTCGCAAACACCATGAAGATACTTTTAACAGATGACGCAGATAAAAACTGTAGAAAATCCGGCCACGACACACATTCGCTTGACTGACGGTTCAGGCAGAGCTGAAAAAACTTTGATGATTCCACACATGCATCAAACATTGACTTATTGAGTGTATTTGGAGTGCTATGGGTAGTTTCAAGCTAAATATCTGGAGTTCTGGATGGCTTATCCAGGATACAGAACATCCTCGTCTACATTTTGGAAGCTGGAAAATCTACTGAAAGGAAATGGGACATGTTGAAGAAGCTTCTCTTGAGGTAAAGGAACAAGGCAATTCCTCCGAACTAGAACAGAGCAAGGCAGCTTGTCCGAAAGGAGCAGAAAGAGGCAGCTCCTCTGAAAGGAGCGGAGCGAGGAAGGGCAGCGCAGCAGGGGATCGCATCTCCTCTCAGGGGCCTCTCTACAACAGCTGGCAGAAGATCCACTAATCTTCTCTATTAGAGAGGCATTTCCTGAGAGAGTCCTGAGAGACACAGAGGGAGAGAGAACAAGAGAGAGAGAGATGATATCTGCCAACTAACCAGGCAGTGTGCAGTGCATGTATTGGACCATCTCCTATGAACACACGTACACCCCCTGATGTGACATCAGCATCTTACCAAAAGCTAAGGTAGACAACAGTAAAACGGCACCATCAGGGCCTTGAAAGAGGGCCTAATGATTTCTGGGAACTTGTATTTAATAGAATAGCGCTTGTATTTAAATTCCGCAAGTATTACAGTCCTACTATTGTTTCAGTGTGGAAAAAAATGAGTTAAATTCTTCATTTTTTAGGGTTCGGTGTCATTTTTGAAATGTTTTTCACAGAGCATTTAGATAGATATAACTAAGCGAGCTCTCTTCTTGGTTAGGACTTCAGGAGGTGAAGAGAAGTCCTAACATGTTAGACTAATTATCAGCATAATCATGAAGTGATAGATGAATCAACGAATCACATTTTTAATTACAATAGGTGGGAACGATTATGTGAACAAGAACGTCACTCTAGACCCGGGCTCGGCATGTTAAATGTTAAAAAGAGCCATTTTGTCCTTTCTACAAAGATCAAACCACCTTGGGCACCACAACATTTATGTCAATTTTACCATTTTGGCTGTAAATATGTCTCAGTCTGTGCTAATGTACTAGTAAAATATAATATAAACAAAAACACAGACTTACTTTGCTCTGCTTTAAGCTTTAGCTCTGCTTTAGCTATCTGTGTTTCTCGCATCTCCGGCAGGAAACTTCTCAGCAAAAGTAGATCAGTTTCTTCTAAAATGTCTCTCAATGTTTGACTTTTTGTGAGGCTGAAGTTGCTTCTTATTTACCAGCTTTTGTTCTAATTTTCCCGTTCCACCTTAAATGGTGCCTGAGGCGCCAAGACATAGCTAACTGCTGTAGAATTTAAGGTGGAACAAGGAAATTCGAACAAGAAGCTGACTTCAGTTTTGTGACTTTTCAGTGTTTGAAAGTTTCTTGCTGCAGATTAAACATATCAGGAACCTGCTGGAATGATTATAAATGCAAATAAGTCCATCCATCCATCCATGACGGCTTCTCCGTCAGGGTCGCAGGGGGATGCTGGAGCCTATCCCAGCAGTCTTCGGGCAGAAGGCAGGATACACCCTGGACAGGTCGCCAGTCCATCGCAGGGCAGACAGACAGACACAGACAGTCACTCACACCCAGGGGCAATTCAGCACATCCAATTGGCCTGACTGCATGTCTTTGGACTGTGGGAGGAAACCGGAGAACCCAGAGGAAACCCACACAGACACGGGGAGAACATGCAAACTCCACACAGAGAGGACCCCGGTCACCCGGCTGGGGAATCGAACCCAGGCCCTTCTCACTGTGAGGCGATAGCGCTACCCACCACGCCACCGGGACGCCTCAAATAAGTCCACATTATTGATGTGCGTCTTCAATCGGTCTCTTTGCCATTTTGTTAGTTACTGGCTAGGCCAGTCTGTTGTCTGTGTTACTATGTGACCAGCAGTCTGTGCGCCAACCTTCAGGGTTAAAAGATTCATGAATTAGCCTTTAATTCCAGCGTTTAAGACCATTTGTGGTTAAAACTGTGATAAAAGCTTTATTTTACTGCACAGGAGGATTATTTTATTTTTACCTAAAAGTCTAGTTCTGCTGTGAAAAATTCCTAGATACATCACTGACTGTAAATACGAGTGGCAGCCTAATCAGTGTGTTGTTAGAAATGGAAAACAGTCTGCAAGGTAAAATATATCTTAACATGTCTGTCACAAGCGTCAGATAAACCATGGAATGTGTTCAGGATCTTCAAATGTCTGTGTTTAGTCTAGAACTGCCACAAAAAACGGTTAATATGAATCGCCATTAGCTCTAACAATTTACTAGAATCCCACAGGGGCATTATTGTGGCATTAGCATTACTGCAGAGGGGGCTTTTTTACCTCATCTTTTGACCAGGTTTTGCCACGTTTACATGCAGCCTGATAATCTGTTAATAATCACTGACATAGCCATATGACTGAGTCATATGCAAGTCATAGCGAAAGTTTATACTGTTCAACAACGCCGGGAGCAGAAACTGGTCAGCAGAGGAGACGAAGTTTATGCCTTGAACTTCAAACGACTTCTTTACTAAGCACATGTGAAGTAAGTTTTGGTGAGTCTGCCATAAATTTAAGGCAGTTAAAAACACAAGCACTGTTTACCGCTGCTCCGATTGGACGTGACGCTGGTTGTCATGGTAACGTCTACACTAAGTGGTATTCTACGATTGGACGTTATTTCGGATCGGATTATTTACGGTGTGTCTGTAAACAGAAGTTCTCCATTTCATTGTTGAGTGGGGTGCATAGAAATTAATTTATAATTGGAGCGAATTAAATCGGATTGGCAAAAATCTTAACGATAGTCATTTATAGTCCAAATCAAAGGCTCAGTCATGACTTACCACTAAGAAAACATGCATCTCTGAGCTATCAGTATTACTTGTATATTGTCAGTACCACTTAGGACACTTGCTGGAGTGACTTTCACCTTTTGTAATGAAAATCTGCTGTTGGTGACCAAGGACCCACCTTTCTTAGCTTTAGCGCAGCTTCTAGAATGCGGCTATGATAACTCCTACTGCCATTAAATAATCCGTTTTAAAGCAAACATCGTCAGTATCCCTGGTTTCCTCCGAATCTGCTTCACCTCGGTTTCAGGAATTTCCACAAATATCCCCCTGAGAGCCAACGAGGCTCTTGGGCAAGTCAATATCCTCTTTTAGGCTTCGCGTTTGAGGGCTGGCGTTGGCACGTGAATTAATTAACCTTGCATTCTGCACAAAAATACTATGTTAGGCATGAGCACCACTGAGTATGTCCTGAGACTCGGCTCGAGGCAGCGTACTTTGAGCGTACTGAAGGCACTGCAGTCACAGATGCATTTAAGCCAGATGTGTCTTTCGCAGTGCAGCTTTGGCAGAGTGTCGTGTGCACATAGTGAAGTGCCAACTCATTTGAAGCCTTATTAAACAAGCTGATGGTAATTACACACCAGCTCCTCCTTTCAAGGATACTGCGGAGCATTTCTTTTCCCTTGCCCTCAGAAGCGAAGATAAAATAGGCCTAATGAAAAAAGTGCAGTGTCCTGGTCCAAATTAGTGTCCAGCAGTCCATATTCAGTCATCACTAAACAAGGCCATTCAGATATTGGTGCTACTACAATTCCATTGAAGCAGTCCAGCAGGTGTCATATGAATTGAACGGTTAATTGGGAGTTTGGGGATAAAGGCTGTTTGAGAGTGCTGTCAGGCAGCGAAGTAAGGGTTTCTGGGAAATCTTTCCTTGGTTCTTTGCAAGCGAACGTTCTCAGAGAGCCTCCGGCCTGTGTCAAAAGCTCCCAGCTGGACTCCAGAGCTGGGTGGAAGAGCTGGGAGGAGGACCTGGAGAAAGGCTGAATGGGCTTGCTGTGAGGGCCCCCGGCCCTGGCCATTGTTGTAGTTGCCCATAGCTGTGCAGATTCCAGCTTGAATTGAGATGCATACCTGTGAATGCCCAGGCCAACAACAGGAGCCGCTCATTATCTCCAGGAGCTAATTGGCAATTAGTGGTGTTTGGATTTTTTTTTTTTAGATGTTACAAATTAATGTTGTTAATGTTGTTTCAGAGTTCCTGTCAAGCTAGTTGAAGTTACTTCCACTTTGTAGATGCACTGGAATTTTGGCCACTAACAATTTGGGCTAAAAATAAAGAAAAAAATAGAAGAAGTGCCAAAATCTTTAAAAAAAAAATTTAATAAAAATAATAATTTGACTGAAATGAATCACAGCAGACATGTTCAAACAGTTTGAGCAGCAGCAGATCAACAGTGGAGAAAAGTCAGCTGTGTAGAACTATTTCACAGTTTCTTTGAGGGACACTTGACAAGAGATTCATATTAACTGTTGATGTTGAGCATCAAAAGAGTGTCAGAGGCTCCACTGTAGGTTTAATATCACTTCAAAATGCAGTGCAAAATACAGCAAACCAACAGAAAAGCAAAGTGCTTGCTAACACATTGACTCGATCTGTAGCCTCACGTTGTGAAATGATCAAAAATGACCAACTGTTCTCAGTCAGTGAGAACACTGGATTACATTCTATAGCCTATACATTCTATAGTGTCACACACACACACACACACACACACACACACACACAAACCACCCCGTTCAGCATCACAAGTGTGAGCAAGGTGGCTGCCATTATCCCATTATCCATAGCAGGGGCCTGGGGGCAGGGGCCCATAAGCAGTGCAGCTGTGGCTCCAGTGGCTGAAATCTGTGCAGTTGAGAACTCAGGAGGAAGGCAGAGAAGCTGTTCTCAGATCAGGAGAACAGACAGCGTGAACTATCCACACTACTGTGTCTGGAATGTCACACAATGCATTAACGTTCTGTTTATGATGTAACAATTGCTTCTAACCACCTTTAACGATGGCTAATCGTATTATAATGATAATAATCGCGGTCATTTTTCTTTATGATGTAATAACGCGCTCTAATCGTCCGTAACAACTGCTGATAATGAAACTCTGGATCTACACTAAAAAAAGCACAGTGTCAGACCCGAGGCGTGCTCTTTATGATGTAACAACAGCCTCGCAACTTCGTAATAATCAAATTCTAGACCTACATTGAGAGTTAAAGGGACACTTTGGCCAAAACTGAAACGTGTAACACACGTTTACCTGTTATAAACATGTTTACTCCCAATCTACAGGCTGCCGCAGAAGTCTGTAGAGTGAGATTTTCCAGTTTAAAGACGTTGAAACCCTCCTTCTGATGATGCATCTTGAAGGTGAAAGGAAACGCTTTTTCAACTCGCTTGCTAAGCCAGGTAGTTCAGTTACTGCTAGGAAGGCGGATGCAGTATTTCTTTAATGCAGGGTGGGTGGGGGGCGGTACATCGTATGAGGCTGTAACTCTTCTTTCCAGTGTAATAGACGGTGATGTCATTTTAAACCCTTATAATAAAAGAAGCTGAACTCAGTTTGTTTTTCTACTGAAAGTCGACGTTTTTCCCCAAATCTGGGCTCTAAACTATAAACAGGTGGCGTCTCTTCAGTGATCTGCTCTGTAAAAATGATTTATATAAAATTATACAAAGAGCGTCCAAGGTTTTTGCCTTTCAGCAGTAAATTGTAAGCATATAGCAACATGCATATGGTCAAAAAAGGGAGCTTTAAAAAAAAATGTAATTAATTAATAAAATAATTTTTTTTTTTTACATTTATTTCATGCAGTTACTGAATAATGTGTTCATGTGAATTCAGATGTACAACCCAAAAGTTTACCCACAAGCATAAGACATAACCCTCTCAACTGCTAGTAATCAAACAAGAACAACCCTACAGATTCTAGAACTCGGAAAAAGGTTCTCCAGGAGAGCTGCTCCCAGATCAGGGCAGCCTGAAATGGGAAGGAGGAGGAGGCATGCTGTTTTCTCAGAGGTGGGCCATTATGAGGTGAACCGGGTCAAGCCATCACAGGGCTGATGGTTCGCCCTGTTAAATGCATTCCACATAACTTGTTCAAGACGGACAAAGAGAGACAGAGAGAGAGAAGGAGAAAACAGAAAGAGTGTGATGGGGAAAAGAAAAATCAGGTGCAAAATGTTGCACACCCCCGTTCAAGCCATAACTTGTTGAAAATAACTTAAATATGCCATTTCCTGCACGTTCTGGTGCACAGTTTTTTATTTCATTGCTGAAAAAAAAAAGTTCACATAAAATAAAAAGTTGCCATGACTTTTTTTTACAGGCCACGTTTTGTGTTTCATTTCTTTCCAATGGCTTAAATTCACCAAAGAAAGCCGTAATTGTGCGCCGCATCGAGCAGAAGTGTGTTCTCTGTGGTGGATGTGTATTTATTTTCACTCATATAATTTCACCTAAACTTCTGAAGCTTCTGGACCTGAACATTTGGGAAGAGCCGCGCACCTAAAGGAGCTCAAGGGGCTTTTCCAGAGACCGAGCTGAAGCGCAATGTCCCGCTCGCTCTTGCGCATGCAGTGCATGCTATTTGGCTTAGGCAGGCAAATTCCAACTACAAAGTCATCCTTCCCTTTTGAACTGGGCAAATAATGGACTTTTCAAAACGAGTTCATTACACCATGCTAATTTCTATTATGAGCGATTAAATGCGGCTCCCCCTCCTTCCTCTGGATCCCAGCCATGGCTGGAAGAGGAACACTCCGCGGGGTTCGGGAGCGATTTGCCCCCCCCCCCCACACACCCCCCCTTCCCTCCCCTCCAGGACATCTATTCAGACGGGCTGCCTTGTTTCAACCACCATGGGTCTATTCAAGACCGAGAGCGAGTGGGAGCGAAAAAGAAGGCTACAGCTGGGTTCTTACTCAGGTGGAGAGCGTCGGAATGCGCCGTACAAGCCTCTCTTCTTTTCACTGTGCTCTTCAAGAGAAAGAAAAATAAGAGGACAGTTTTATGGGCTGTTTGTGCCGGGCTATTTGTGCATGCAAAGGTTTCTTTTTTTCCCACACTGAACTGAATTGATGCCCTATAGTAACTCACATCCCAGATAATCAGCACAGACCCATGAGCGGAGAAGAAGGGCGATATTTTGCCTCTCCGCTCGCTGGCAGGCTAAGGCCAGATTCCGCTTCCTCTCTGGATCTTAGCATGCTGCTTTATCTGTCCCATCTCAAGAGATCCCCTCAGTGACAGACAGGCAAACTGCCATGGCTTCATGGCTATTCCAACAAAGTGCCTTAGCAACATTAATAAATTCAATATAAAACTCTCTAAACTGTTTCTAAAACTGTGTAAGGTGCAACAGTTGCACTTTATTAGTATTATTAGTACCTAGACAGCAGAAGAGAACTCTTGGGGCCTTTTAGGCCTTCAGAGGTGGCCTAATTATTTTTAGGAACTAAAAAATTGTTCATTTTAGTTCATTTTTATTCAATAGGTTCATGTATGCATCGCATTTCATTAAGTTCTCAATAAAAACAAAGGGGTTAAATTCTTGCAACACCATGCGGAAAATTAGACAATCAGGAATTGCTTTTCTCCATGGTATCTAGGTTGATATAGCTCATATAGCTAAGTGAGCTCTGCTATTAGTTAGGACTTCAGGAGCTGAAGAGAAGGCCTGACATGTTAGATGAAGGAGATCAGGAGAATCTGGAAGTGACAGAGGAATTAACCAATCACGTTTTGATTTACAATGGGTGGGATGAACTACATAAGTAAAAATGTCCCTCTAGGTCTTCTGGACGTTCTAGATATATCACTGTCTGAATATGAGCAGAAGCCTAATCAGTGGGTCATAAAACAGCGGCAGCTCTATATCAGGGCTCTCTGCTGAAAGAGTCATTGTAAAACTGCTACAAGGTGACATATATACCAATATCTGCCACAAGTCTTTTAGAAGTTCCAAATGTCTGTGTTTAATCTAGAACTGCCTTTTTTAATATTTTCTATTCCACCTTTGACGGTGTAGCAGATACATAACTGCTCCAACTTCAGCATCGTCAGAAAGTGTTCATGTGAATCACTAGCCACGTTTATTTAGTTTAAAAATCTGTTAAAATTCCAACTAGTAGCTTATTCAAAACAGAACACATTACATATACACCTCAATCGGAATAGTCTAGTCTGATTGAGGCACATTCGGAATGCAATTTCTATCTGATTGAACGAGGTGGGTAATCCTGCAAATAATCTGTTGAATAGAAAAATAATGGCCATGAAAATGCCTGTATCCGATTACATTCCCTATCGGAAAGTTTCAGTTCGTTCTGCATGAGCATCACGTCATACTGAAAGTTTATACCGTTCATCATGGCGGAGCAGAAACTGGTCTGCAGAGATGAAGTTTATGCTCTGATCTTTAAAAGGCGGCGGTGGGACGGACGTCCAGCTTATGTGTCTCAGAACACGACGTCTTCCTCTCGGCCTTCTTTAATAAGTACATGCGAAAGACGTCTTCCTGAGTCTGACGTCATTTTAAAGTAACTAAAACCACAAGCGCATAAGCTGAAAACTCACGTAAATACACTGTTGCTCATCTCACTCTGATTGGACTTGCGTGACGCTCGTTGTCATGGTAACGTCTACACTAAGGGGTTCTCTACGCATGCGGATAATTTTGGATCGGTTTACTCATGGTTTGCATGTAAACAGAGATTTTCCAACAGATCGTTGAGTAGAGTGAGCATAAACACTGCAGTCTTAATCTAGAATATGAACGTATGCAATTGAACTGGCTAAAATGTTTGCATGCAAACACAGTGACTGTTAGCTTAGCGCCAACAACAAGACTTAGCACTGTCAATGATGTGTTTTTTTTCCTTAATGTTTTGACTGTGTTTTGACGTTTGTGGCCTGAGCTGAAGGCCAAGCTCTAACAGACATGTTTACCACTGCTAATAACCTATATAGGTGCACTTTGTACAGTTCTGTGCAAGAGACTTTGTGGTTCCAGTGAAAATATTCAGTAAAAGATGTTTATTTTTTTAGGAGATTTTTTTTAAAGATAAGATAAAAGATAATTCACTTGAAAAAGGAAGGGGGAAGGAAAAACAGGTGTTTCCCAAACAGAATGATGATTGACAGGTTCAGAAGTCTGTGCAAAATGAAAATACAATCGAGGCAAATGCAATTCAAAGGTATTTTGAATGAGCTCAGTAGGCGAGAATACGGAATAACGAAAAGGAGGGGAACCGTTCGTCTTTTAAGTTAAATTCTGCCACTTTCTAGCTTGGTGTTCTCTTTGACGATGCAATTTAAATGCACTACCAGATGCATATTAGGTAAATGACATGTAAATTAGCATTTTGACACAGTTGCATAATCACATTAAGCATAAATGTGCAGTTCTGGAAATACCTTTTAATTTAAACAAAGCTACTCGTGAAGCATCTAAATCTTTGTGTAAATGAAATGGCGGAATTGCATTTTCATTTAAATGCAAACACACAAACACATTGCTATTTTGCATATTATATTTCTGATTTTGATACAGATGCACTTCCAAAAGCCTCACCCTTGGAGTAGAGCTGGTAGGTTCCATGGAATTCATCGCTTTGGAGCACATACCGCTTATCCTTCTGGGTCGCGGGGGGTGCTGGAGCATATCACAGTGGTCACGCCACATTACATGATGTGGTTCTTTAAAATGACAAATAAAAAACAACTTATTACAAAAACAGAGTAACTGTTGGGTTTGCTTGGTAGTGACTGGGCCTCAAATCCCCGGAGAGATAGTAATGATAGTGCTTCTGGCTGCCTTTGGAAATCCTTGTAACACTACGTTTGGTTTTATCTGAAACATTAAAGCATACAAATGATAACATCTTGATATCTTCTTAATTTGTTCTTGAGAAAGGTCCCAAGAAAAAGCCTACATCAGATTCATGACGTGCTCTTAAACCGCAGAAGTGCTCGCACCTTTGTGCTCGAGTGTTCTTACCTAAGAATAAGTCCTAAATGATAAAACACTGGTGAGTCAGAATCTGTGTAAAAAACTGTGTAAGTGGGCTTTAAGAAGAAAGACCGGTTGGGGAATGAGGCCCGATGTTTGCAATAGACAGTTTAACTTGATTAAGTTTCTGTCCCCCTTGAGCTCCTGCTCTCCTGCGTACACAGGCCTGGCTGAATGTGGTTGAGGTTTAAAAGCAAAGAAGCAAAAAATGCAACCAAACTTCTAAGACTGAACTTCTGTGGAAAAGCATTCCTGAAGATTTCTTTGATGTGAAGTGGCTCATTGGAGAGTAATTTACAGACTCTGATTTCTTTACAGTGGTGGTGATAGGAACCAGGGGTCACCATGTCTACCATACAAATATTGCCATTTCATTCACTGCCCACAACTACCTACACACGTCTTCTGAGTTCAAATCGCAAATCCGACAAATAAGCCGTCTTGCGCATCTGACCACCATGAATGGATTTCAAAATATGAATGTTATTATCATTATTACCATTTCATGTAATAACTTTCTGCGAGGGAGTCAAACTCTTCAGACGTCTGGTTCCTATCACCACCACTGTAAACAATTCGGCCTCTAAAACGGAGCATTTCATATCAAACCCCTCTGAATGGCTTTAACATCTTAATGATTTAATGATGCAGAAGGTTTGGAAAATCAGTGGAATTCCCCTTTAAGAATAACACAGTCATGAGGCTTAATAATAATAAAGCAATAAAATTAAATAAATAAATTCACTATAATAAAAGGTTTCACAACAACAACAACAACAACAATAATAAAACATGTACTGTAATGATCTATTTACAGTAAGTCAAACATGATACATAATAAAGGGTTTAACAACAACAATAATAACAATAATAATACTAATAATATTAATAATAATAAGTCTCCCAAAAACAATGGAAGCTGTATTAAAGTCAAAGAGTGGACAGAATAAAAAAAAACAAAATTGAGTCATTTTTTTTTGGCTAAATCTGCTTTTTTCTGTCAAATTTTATTAGGCCGTGATTAGTGGTATCGGTGGTCACTGACTTTGGCAATATATAGTATGGAAAACAGGCACGTCAGAGCGAGAACGAGAGAGGGACCTTGGCAACTAGTGCGTTCAACCTAAAAAGAAACTCAAACAAAGAATGCTGCCAAACAAAAGCAGTCGCACCTCCTGCGCCACGCTGCACATAAGTCACCTTTCACGACTCAGCTGCTCCCAGCATTCCCAGCCCCGAGCTGAACAAAAACAGTTCCGGACCACGGCTTCTTTTAGAGCGTATTCTGTAGCTCTATTAAAACACCAGTGCCCGGCCTGTAAAAACCACAGAGAAAAGCAAACAACAGCTCTGTTTACTGGTCATATGGAAGGTGGAACCTATCGTCCATGCCCAGCTTTGAATACACTGCTGCTCAAAAAAGATTATTTATTATTTTTTATGTTATACAATGCATAATAAAACACTTTGGAAATCTTCTTCAATATTTAATCCCGGTGTCCACAGCTTCTCCCGTCATCTAAAGAGGAATTCCACCAACTTTTCGACATTTCTGCATATTTCAGCTCTTGCCATATAAACAAAGTCATTTCAAGTGGTTTGATGTGAAATAGTTTCACTGTAGAGAAAAGTACAGACTCTCATTACTTCACAGTGGTGGTGATAAGAACCAGGGGTCACATGACTACCAAGAAGATCAGCAGTTTCTGAAATACTCAGACCAGCCCGTCTGGCACCAACAACCACGCCACGTTCAAAGCCACTTAAGTCACCTTTCTTCCCCGTTCTGATGCTCGGTCTGCACTTCAGCAAGTTGTCTTGACCACCTCTACATGCCTTAATGCGTTGAGTTGCGGCCGTGTGATTGGCCGATTAGCTATTTGTGTTAACAAGCAACTAATAAAGTGGCCGGTGAGTGCAGATATTATTTCTTACTTATTACTTTATGGAAGGGAGTTAAACTCCTTTGGATGTCTGGTTCCTATCACCACTACTGTAAACAATTCTGACTCTGTAAGTTTCTGTAAGCTTTTAGTATCAAACCACTCTGAATGGCTTTGTTTACACCTTAATGATTTGATTATGCAGACATTTTGGAAAATCAGTGGAATTCCCCTTTAAGAATAACACAGTCATCAGGCTTCATAATAAAAAAACAACAATAATGAATAAACAAATTCACTATAATCAAATTTTCACAACAACAATGATGATGATATGTACAGTAAGTCCTTCTCAGTGCATGTGCTCATTTGAAAAACAAAGCATGTTGGATATTAACTCAATTATAATATTGTTCTCAATGTTATGCAGTTTCCTCAGTTAATTCAGACTAATTTACATCTGTTTCTGTTAATTGAGCTTTTTTTTCTATGGACTCCTGACAAATATTTGAAACCTATGAATTTGCAGAGTGCCAGTATCATAGTAGACTCTCTCTCGCTCTCCCTCTCTCCCTCTCTCTCTCTCTTTCTCTCCCTCTCCCTCTCTCTTTCTCTCTCTCTCTCTCTCTCTCTATATACAGTGGGTTGCAAAAGTATTCAGCCCCCTTGAACTTTTCAACCTTTTGCCACATTTCAGGCTTCAAACATAAAGATATGAAATTGACATTTTTTGTGAAGAGTCAACAACAAGTGGGACACAATCGTGAAGTGGAACGAAATTTGTTGGATATTTTAAACTTTTTTTAGAAATAAAAAACTGAAAAGTGGGGCGTGCAATATTATTCAGCCCCCTTGCTTTAATACTTTGTAGCGCCACCTTTTGCTGTGATTACAGCAAGTGGCTTGGGGTACGTCTCTGTCCGTCTTGCACATCGAGAGACTGAAATTTTTGCCCATTCTTCCTTGCAAAACAGCTCGAGCTCAGTGAAGTTGGATGGAGAGCGTTTGTGAACAGCAGTTTTCAGCTCTTTCCACAGATTCTCGATTGGATTCAGGTCTGGACTTTGACTTGGCCGTTCTAACACCTGGATACGTTTATTTGTGAACCATTCCATTGTAGATGTTGCTTTATGTTTTGGATCATTGTCTTGTTGGAAGATAAATCTCCGTCCCAGTCTCAGGTCTTTTGCAGACTCCAACAGGTTTTCTTCCAGAATGGTCCTGTATTTGGCTCCATCCATCTTCCCATCAATATTAACCATCTTCCCTGTCCCTGCTGAAGAAAAGCAGGCCCAAACCATGATGCTGCCACCACCATGTTTGACAGTGGGGATGGTGTGTTCAGGGTGATGAGCTGTATTGCTTTTACGCCAAACATAAGTTCGATTTTGGTTTCATCTGACCAGAGCACCTTCTTCCACATGTTTGGTGTGTCTCCCAGGTGGCTTGTGGCAAACATTAAATGAGACTTTTTATGGATATCTTTGAGAAATGGCTTTTTCTTGCCACTCTTCCATAAAGCCCAGATTTGTGCAGTGTACCACTGATCGTTGTCCTATGGACAAAGTCTCCCACCTCAGCTGTAGATCTCTGCAGTTCATCCAGAGTGATCATGGGCCTCTTGGCTGCATCTATGATCAGTCTTCTCCTTGTTTGAGCTGAAAGTTTAGAGGGACGGCCGGGTCTTGGTAGATTTGCAGTGGTCTGATGCTCCTTCCATTTCAATATGATCGCTTGCACAGTGCTCCTTGAGATGTTTAAAGCTTGGGAAATCTTTTTCTATCCAAATCCGGCTTTAAACCTCTCCACAACAGTATCTCGGACCTGCCTGGTGTGTTCCTTGGTCTTCATGATGCTCTCTGCGCTTTAAACAGAACTCTGAGACTATCAAGGAGCAGGTGCATTTATACGGAGACTTGATTACACACAGGTGGATTCTATTTATCATCATCAGTCATTTAGGTCAACATTGGATCATTCAGAGATCCTCACTGAACTTCTGGAGTGAGTTTGCTGCACTGAAAGTAAAGGGGCCGAATAATATTGCACGCCCCACTTTTCAGTTTTTTATTTCTAAAAAAAGTTTAAAATATCCAATAAATTTCGTTCCACTTCACAATTGTGTCCCACTTGTTGTTGATTCTTCACAAAAAATTACAATTTCATATCTTTATGTTTGAAGCCTGAAATGTGGCAAAAGGTTGAAAAGTTCAAGGGGGCTGAATACTTTTGCAACCCACTGTATATATATATATATATATATATATATATATATATATATATATATATATATATATATGTGTGTGTGTGTGTGTGTGTGTGTGTGTGTGTGTGTATGTATATATGTAAAACACTATATTGCCAAATGTTTTCACTCACCCATCCAAATCATTCAGTTCTGGTGTTCCAGTCACTTCCATGGCCACAGGTGTATAAAGCCGAGCCCCTAGGCCTGCAGACTGCTTCTACAGACATTGGTGAAAGAATGGGTCGCTCTCAGGAGCTCAGTGAACTCCAGCGTGGTGCCGTGATCGGACACCACCTGTGCAACAAGTCCAGTCGTGAAATTTCCTCACTACTAAATATTCCACAGTCAACTGTCAGCATTATTATAACAAAGTGGAAGCAATTGAGAATGACAGCAACTTGGCCACAAAGTGCTAGGCCATGTAAAGAGTGGGGTCAGCGGATGCTGAGGGGCATAGTGCGCAGAGGTCACCAACTTTCTGCAGAGTGAATCGCTACAGACCTCCAAACTTCATGTGGCCTTCAGATCAGCTCAAGAACATCATAGAGAGCTTCATGGAATGGGTTTTCATGGCCGAGCAGCTGCATCCAAGCCTTGCATCACCAAGCACAATGCAAAAGCATCGAATACAGTGGTGTAAAGCGCTGCCACTGGACTCTAGAGCAGAGGAGACGTGTTCTCTGGAGTGACCAATCATGATTCTCCATCTGGCAATCTGATGGATGAGTCTGGATTTGGCGGTTGCCATGAGACGGTACTTGTCTGACTGCATTGTGCCAAGTGTAAAGTTTGGTGGAGGGGGGATTATTGTGTGGGGTTGTTTTTCAGGAGTTGGGCTCTGCCTCCTTAGTTCCAGGGAAAGGAACTCTTAATGCTTCAGCACCAAGAGATTTTGGACAATTTCATCCTCCCAACTTTGTGGGAACAGTTTGGGGACGGCCCCTTCCTGTTCCAACAAGACAGCGCACCAGTGCACAAAGTAAGGTCCATAAAAACATGGATGGGCAAGTTTGGTGTGGAAGAACTTGACTGGCCTGCACAGAGTCCTGACCTCAACCCGACAGAACCCCTTTGGGATGAATTAGAGCGGAGACTGTGAGCCAGGCCTTCTCGTCCAACAACAGTGTCTGACCTCACAAATGCGCTTCCCATAAACACACTCCTACACCTTGTGGAAAGCCTTCCCAGAACAACAAAGGGTGGGACAACATTATATTAAGCAGTGCCTCTGCAATAAAACAAATCAAACCACTCAGAATGACTTTACTTACATCTTAACCATTTAATTATACCGAAATTTTGAAAAAATAGGTGGACTTCCCCTATAAAAACAGTGATTGTAAGCTTTTCAGTGGTATGAACAGCTCAGGTCATTTTTTTCCTTCCAACAACTGCAAACAAGGTGCTGACACCAGGCTGCCTCAACAATGCATGCCTTCACCGAGGCTGACATGACACACTGTTAGAAGGAAGTGCAACTGACAGTGAGAGATCGGCTGCGCCCCTGTCTTCGGCAAAATAGGCCGGGGAGGAGGCGTCTTTCAACACTCCGCCGCTGGCCAATGCGTGCCGAGCACTGGAAAAAATGAAAGGAACTTGGCAGAAGCGGGTGAGATTCGCTCGCTTTATTAAACAAACAATGGGGAAATGTAAATGTTGGTGCACGCACACAATAAAGGATCGCGGCCTGTTTGTTTGGACACCTGTGGAGGGGTTTGTGCAGCAACGCCGCTTGAGTCACACCGCTGAGCTCGTTTCCCTTGGAGCGACTGGCCTTAGTCACCAATAACTCATTCTGGAGGACTGCTGGAATTCCTGGTGGGAAAACACAGTTGCACTGTGAAGGACAACCAATGACAGGCAGCATGTGGCAATACTGTGATTCAATCTGGACAAGAATTATATCGCTGCTGTCGGAGCAAAACCTTGTATCTCCAAAATGGTAACTTTACAGGAGAAGGCAAAAACCTATATTACTTATAATGTAAATCAACGGAACCAGACATGTTTCCAAATCATTTTTGGCCATTTAGTTTGGTCCATCCTTCATGAAATTTACACACAGTGTAAAGGCCAATGTGTATTTTCAAATGATGTCAAAAACTGAAAAATGGAGATACAGGGTATTTTGTTCCGACAGCAGGGAATTCTATATAGGTGGAACTCAAGTTAGCACCACAGTCCAGCACACCTGATTCAACTTCGAAATGGATTATATCATATAAAACTGAACTGAGAGAGAGTGGTATAGAGATAGAGAGAGAGTGGTATAGAGATAGAGAGAGATAGAGAGAGAGTGGTATAGAGACAGAGAGAGAGTGGTATAGAGATAGAGAGAGATAGAGAGAGAGTGGTATAGAGATAGAGAGAGAGTGGTATAGAGATAGAGAGAGATAGAGAGAGAGTGGTATAGAGATAGAGAGAGAGTGGTATAGAGATAGAGAGAGAGTGGTATAGAGATAGAGAGAGATAGAGAGAGAGTGGTACAGAGATAGAGAGAGAGTGGTATAGAGATAGAGAGAGAGAGTGGTATAGAGACAGAGAGAGAGTGGTATAGAGGTAGAGAGAGAGTGGTATAGAGATAGAGAGAGATAGAGAGAGAGTGGTACAGAGATAGAGAGAGAGTGGTATAGAGATAGAGAGAGTGGTATAGAGACAGAGAGAGAGTGGTATAGAGATAGAGAGAGAGAGTGGTATAGAGACAGAGAGAGAGTGGTATAGAGATAGAGAGAGATAGAGAGAGAGTGGTATAGAGATAGAGAGAGAGTGGTATAGAGACAGAGAGAGAGTGGTATAGAGATAGAGAGAGAGTGGTATAGAGATAGAGAGAGATAGAGAGAGAGTGGTATAGAGATAGAGAGAGATAGAGAGAGAGTGGTATAGAGATAGAGAGAGATAGAGAGAGAGTGGTATAGAGATAGAGATAGAGAGAGAGTGGTATAGAGATAGAGAGAGAGTGGTATAGAGATAGAGAGAGATAGAGAGAGAGTGGTATAGAGACAGAGAGAGATAGAGAGAGAGTGGTATAGAGACAGAGAGAGAGTGGTATAGAGATAGAGAGAGATAGAGAGAGAGAGTGGTATAGAGATAGAGAGAGAGTGGTATAGAGATAGAGAGAGATAGAGAGAGAGTGGTATAGAGATAGAGAGCGAGTGGTATAGAGACAGAGAGAGAGTGGTATAGAGATAGAAGGAGATAGAGAGAGAGAGTGGTATAGAGATAGAGAGAGAGTGGTATAGAGATAGAGAGAGAGTGGTATAGAGATAGAGAGAGATAGAGAGAGAGTGGTATAGAGACAGAGAGAGTGGTATAGAGATAGAGAGAGATAGAGAGAGAGTGGTATAGAGATAGAGAGAGAGTGGTATAGAGATAGAGAGAGATAGAGAGAGAGTGGTATAGAGACAGAGAGAGAGTGGTATAGAGACAGAGAGAGATAGAGAGAGAGTGGTATAGAGATAGAGAGAGATAGAGAGAGAGTGGTATAGAGACAGAGAGAGAGTGGTATAGAGATAGAGAGAGATAGAGAGAGAGTGGTATAGAGATAGAGAGAGATAGAGAGAGAGTGGTATAGAGACAGAGAGAGAGTGGTATAGAAATAGAGAGAGAGAGTGGTATAGAGACAGAGAGAGAGTGGTATAGAGATAGAGAGAGCTAGAGAGAGAGTGGTATAGAGACAGAGAGAGAGTGGTATAGAGATAGAGAGAGATAGAGAGAGAGTGGTATAGAGATAGAGAGAGAGTGGTATAGAGATAGAAGGAGATAGAGAGAGAGTGGTATAGAGATAGAGAGAGATAGAGAGAGAGTGGTATAGAGACAGAGAGAGAGTGGTATAGAGATAGAAGGAGATAGAGAGAGAGTGGTATAGAGATAGAGAGAGATAGAGAGAGAGTGGTATAGAGACAGAGAGAGAGTGGTATAGAGATAGAGAGAGAGTGGTATAGAGACAGAGAGAGAGTGGTATAGAGATAGAGAGAGCTAGAGAGAGAGTGGTATAGAGACAGAGAGAGAGTGGTATAGAGATAGAGAGAGATAGAGAGAGAGTGGTATAGAGATAGAGAGAGAGTGGTATAGAGATAGAGAGAGATAGAGAGAGAGTGGTATAGAGATAGAGAGAGATAGAGAGAGAGTGGTATAGAGATAGAGAGAGAGTGGTATAGAGATAGAGAGAGATAGAGAGAGAGTGGTATAGAGATAGAGAGAGATAGAGAGAGAGTGGTATAGAGATAGAGAGAGAGTGGTATAGAGATAGAGAGAGATAGAGAGAGAGTGGTATAGAGATAGAGAGAGAGTGGTATAGAGATAGAGAGAGATAGAGAGAGAGTGGTATAGAGATAGAGAGAGTGGTATAGAGATAGAGAGAGATAGAGAGAGAGTGGTATAGAGATAGAGAGAGAGTGGTATAGAGATAGAGAGAGATAGAGAGAGAGTGGTATAGAGATAGAGAGAGAGTGGTAAAGAGATAGAGAGAGATAGAGAGAGAGTGGTATAGAGATAGAGAGAGTGGTATAGAGATAGAGAGAGATAGAGAGAGAGTGGTATAGAGACAGAGAGAGAGTGGTATAGAGATAGAGAGAGATAGAGAGAGAGTGGTATAGAGATAGAGAGAGAGTGGTATAGAGATAGAGAGAGATAGAGAGAGAGTGGTATAGAGATAGAGAGAGAGTGGTATAGAGATAGAGAGAGTGGTATAGAGATAGAGAGAGATAGAGAGAGAGTGGTATAGAGATAGAGAGAGTGGTATAGAGATAGAGAGAGATAGAGAGAGAGTGGTATAGAGATAGAGAGAGTGGTATAGAGATAGAGAGAGATAGAGAGAGAGTGGTATAGAGATAGAGAGAGAGTGGTATAGAGATAGAGAGAGATAGAGAGAGAGTGGTATAGAGATAGAGAGAGAGTGGTATAGAGATAGAGAGAGATAGAGAGAGAGTGGTATAGAGATAGAGAGAGTGGTATAGAGATAGAGAGAGATAGAGAGAGAGTGGTATAGAGACAGAGAGAGAGAGTGGTATAGAGATAGAGAGAGATAGAGAGAGAGTGGTATAGAGATAGAGAGAGTGGTATAGAGATAGAGAGAGATAGAGAGAGAGAGTGGTATAGAGATAGAGAGAGAGTGGTATAGAGATAGAGAGAGTGGTATAGAGATAGAGAGAGATAGAGAGAGAGTGGTATAGAGACAGAGAGAGAGTGGTATAGAGATAGAGAGAGATAGAGAGAGAGTGGTATAGAGATAGAGAGAGTGGTATAGAGATAGAGAGAGATAGAGAGAGAGTGGTATAGAGATAGAGAGAGTGGTATAGAGATAGAGAGAGATAGAGAGAGAGTGGTATAGAGATAGAGAGAGTGGTATAGAGATAGAGAGAGATAGAGAGAGAGTGGTATAGAGATAGAGAGAGATAGAGAGAGAGTGGTATAGAGATAGAGAGAGTGGTATAGAGATAGAGAGAGAGTGGTATAGAGATAGAGAGAGTGGTATAGAGATAGAGAGAGATAGAGAGAGAGTGGTATAGAGATAGAGAGAGAGTGGTATAGAGATAGAGAGAGATAGAGAGAGAGTGGTATAGAGATAGAGAGAGTGGTATAGAGATAGAGAGAGATAGAGAGAGAGTGGTATAGAGACAGAGAGAGAGATAGAGAGAGAGTGGTATAGAGATAGAGAGAGATAGAGAGAGAGTGGTATAGAGATAGAGAGAGATAGAGAGAGAGTGGTATAGAGATAGAGAGAGAGTGGTATAGAGATAGAGAGAGATAGAGAGAGAGTGGTATAGAGATAGAGAGAGAGTGGTATAGAGACAGAGAGAGAGTGGTATAGAGATAGAGAGAGAGTGGTATAGAGATAGAGAGAGAGTGGTATAGAGATAGAGAGAGAGAAAGTGATAGGGAGAGGGATAGAGAGTGGTAGAGAGTGTCGGAGAGAGAGAGAGAGAGAGAGAGAGAAAGAGAGTGGTAGAGTGATAAAGTGGTAGAAAGAGGGAAAGAGCTGCAAAAACAGCTCAGTGATGTCACAACCTGTTATATGTAACCACCCATTCAGTCTACAGTAGTTTAGCCCCACCCATTCACACTGAAGTAATGTGGAGTGTTGTTCCTGCTGACCGTCTGTAGTAAAGTTAGTAAGTCGAAGATGCAGGAAAATGCAAAAACGTTGTGCTGTTCCTGGCTGTCAGGAAGCAGAAGGATCATTGCTGCCTTCCGAAACATCCACACACCTGAAAGGAATGACTCAAGTTTATTTTTTCCCACTATTATTTTGCCCATAATTTGTTTATCCCTGTCTGTTTTCGAACAAGGCAATACACAACAAGTCGAAGGCGTGGGCCTTGGCGTTCTGATCCTCGGTTGCTGAAACTGGCTTTTGGAACTTGGAACGTTACCTCACTGGCGGGGAAGGAGCCCGAGTTGGTGCGCGAGGTTGAGAGATACCGACTAGATATAGTCGGGCTCACCTCAACACACAGCTTGGGCTCTGGGTCCAATCTCCTTGAGAGGGGCTGGACTTTTTTCTTTTCTGGAGTTGCCCATGGTGAGAGGCGGCGGGCAGGTGTGGGCTTTCTCATAGCCCCTCGACTCGGCGCCTGTATGTTGGGGTTTTCCCCGGTGGACGAGAGGGTAGCTTCCCTACGCCTTCGGGTTGGGGAACGGGTCCTGACTGTTGTCTGTGCTTATGCACCGAACAGCAGTTCAGAATACCCAGCCTTCATAGAGTCCTTGGAAGGGGTGCTTGAAAGTGCTCCTCCTGGAGACTCGATTGTCCTACTGGGGGACTTCAACGCTCACGTGGGCAATGACAGTAAGACCTGGAGGGGTGTGATTGGGAGGAATGGCCTCTCTGATCTGAACCCGAGTGGTGTTCAGTTTTTGGACTTCTGTGCAAACCACAGTTTGTCCATAACGAACACCATGTTTGAACACAAGGATGTCCATAAGTGCACATGGCACCAGGACACCCTAGGCCGCAGTTCAATGATTGACTTTGTAGTCGTGTCAGCGGACTTGCGGCCATGTGTACTGGACACTCGGGTAAAGAGAGGAGCTGAGCTGTCAACTGATCACCACCTGGTGGTGAGTTGGATCAGGTGGTGGGGGAAGATGCCAGTCAGACCAGGCAAACCCAAACGTATAGTGAGGGTTTGTTGGAACGTCTGGCAGAAGAACCTGTCAGATTGATCTTCAACTCACACCTCCGTCAGAACTTTGACCAGATATCGGGGGAGGTGGGGGACATTGACTCAGAATGGGCCATGTTCCGCTCCTCCATTGTTGAAGCGGCTGACTGTAGCTGTGGTCGCAAGGTAGTTGGTGCCTGTCGGGGCGGTAATCCTCGAACCCGGTGGTGGACACCCCAGGTGAGAGATGCCGTCAAGCTGAAGAAGGAGTCCTACCGGACATGGTTGGCCTGTAGGACACCAGAGGCAGCTGGCAGGTATCGACAGGCCAAGCGATCTGCGGCTTCAGTCGTTGCCAAGGCAAAAACCCGGGTGTGGGAAGAGTTCGGTGAGGCCTTGGAAAGTGACTTTAAGTCAGCTCCGAAAAGATTCTGGCAAACCGTCAGGCGACTCAGAAGGGGAAAGCAGTGTGCCACTAGCACTGTATATAGTGGAGATGGTGTGCTGCTGACTTCGACTGAAGACGTCATTGGGCGGTGGAAGGAATACTTTGAGGACCTTCTCAATCCCACCGACACGTTCTCCAGTGAGGAGGCAGAGTCTGGGGACACGGGAATAGGCTTGTCCATTACTGAGGCCGAAGTCGCTAAGGTAGTTAAAAAGCTCCTTGGCGGCAGGGCTGCAGGGGTGGATGAGATCCGTCCCGAGTTCCTCAAGGCTCTGGATGTTGTGGGGCTGTCTTGGCTGACACGCCTTTTCAACATTGCGTGGACATCGGGGGTGGTGCCACTTGATTGGCAGACTGGGGTGGTGGTGCCTCAGCCTCCCTGGTAAGGTCTATACAAGGGTACTGGAGAAGAGAGTCCGGCT
>NC_051231.1:28597548-28605048 GCF_015220715.1 Pygocentrus nattereri | reverse complement strand
CGTGCACTCATTTCAGTGGAATTCAGCTCAGTGAGCTGGTTTGTGTAGCTGACTCTCACATTTCCAGTTCAACTTCCGTGAACTTTGACATTGACATAAATTTGCATCCCTCATTAATAATCTTAAGAAACAAAATGGACCTGTAGCCAATTTTAGCAGTGAATACGCCTTTTAACACACTAGCTACAAATGAGTGCTTAAAGAGCAACTACACCCCAAGACCTTTTTTTCATTAACAGCTGGAATGCACTGCTCTGTAACAATAAAACATATCAGCCTTGCTCAAAATGTGAAGCTTTCCAAACTGTAAGCATATCATTTTTATCGTGGTCATGTCCGCCTCTGCAGCGCCCCTCTGGTTCAACTCTGCTACAGGCGCAGGTGATGTGTATGCAGCAGGTTAAATGGCCATTGTTACCAATGGTGTCAACCTTTTGTCCGTACAGCCTATCTCAAACTTTTCCTCGTAGTTCCAGTGTTGCTTGCCGTTGATTTGTGTTCGGTGAGTGTAGCGCCTGAGGGGTTTGGTTTATGAAGGGGAACGTGAATTTGAGTGGGAACCGAATCAAATGTAACACCGGAAAGTGCCATGAACAGCTCACAGGACAGATTTACGGCCACTGCAGCAAACCCTGGCCGACCCTCATATCAAACTGAATGAAACTCAGACAGGGTTCGAAGAAATCCACTTTATTCACTCGGAATTCAGGGCATCTATGAAATCAGGACTCGAGTTATATCAAATATGGACATGCTGAACAGATCATTAGAAGCTGGCCGTCATGGTTTTAGGGAATGTTCTATCGTTAACCATTTTCTGGCGCTACGTTAAGTCTTTGGTGGCTTGAGTCAGTGGTTCATACTGTTAAGGCTCAAGACGCACCGTCTGATCGGAAACACCTTCCCTCGTCGAAGATGCGGATGGCAGTAGAGAAAAATCGTCAACCTCGTAAGACCCCTCAGTTGTAAAAGTGCTGTTTGATTCTTTTCTCTCCGTATTTTCTGGTAGTGAACGTACGCTAGCTCTAAAAACACAGCAACCCAGCCCACCTCCATGCCCCTCCCAGCCCACCTCCATGCCCCTCCCATTTTTGAGCATTTTCAAAGTTGAGCCACGGACGGAGTTAGCTGAAAAAAGAAGGGTGTACTCTTTAAAGGAGAATGTGATATTCGTTCAGTTGGGAGACTGTATTAGATTGAACTTGCTTACACAGGTTACAGTAATTGCTTGTTAACTGGTAGGTTAGCTGCTTGACTAAGCACAGCTGCACACACAAGTCACCCCACTGCAACCAACTACACCTGCTTCCTACAGTTTCTTGCTAATACTTCTGTAGCACTGCAATGCTGTGAGGGTCTTTCTATTGGGCTGGTTCAAAGTCAGAGTTCTAAAGCCATTTTGGACTTTTAACTGATCTTGGACTTCAGGCTTCTGCTTTGATCCTAAATTCTGTTTATTTTCATAAAGCTAATGATTGAAAGTTACATTTTGTCACTACCAAAACAATCATAACACTACTGAAACTTTACCAAATGACAATTTTAGCTCATTTTGAGCAGAACTCGAAAAGGCTTGCTAGCACAAGACTTGCAAACACAGCTTTGAACAAATGCATGCCCATAAAATCATAAATAAATGTTTTAATTAAAACACAAACAGTTATGGCAGAGAATATGCGTTTGGGTAGTGACAATTCTTAATGTGACACACTGATTTTCAGACTTTGGGATGCATTTACTAAAACAATGGGACCATGTGGCCATGAGGGACAGGGATGCAGTCTCCCTTCTTGACCTAAAACGCAGGGGCAGGGCTTAAATAAGGCTCCTCCTAAAGGGTTAAACATTTTTAAAATACACAATAAAAAAAACTACATTTTTCAACTTTTTTCAACACTTTAAAACATTTTTCAAAAAATAATAAAAATAATTTAATGGGTTGAAATTTAGTGGCACCTCCCAACAGAAAATACCCTATAAATGCTGACCTTGTATATATTCATCTTATTCCTATCTCAATTAATGGTTAATGATTTAATGATTAATGATTTAAATAGATCACAACATCCATCCATTTTCTAAGACAATGTAACATGTCCAACTGGCCTGACTGCATGTCTTTGGACTGTAGGAGGAAACCGGAGGAAACCCACGCAGACACGGGGAGAACATGCAAACTCCACACAGAGAGGACCCTGGTCACCCGGCCGGGGAATCGAACCCAGGCCCTCCTTGCTACCCACCACGCCACCGTGCCACCCCTAGATCACAACATAATACTTTTAAATATCTAAGGTCTGAATATCAGAATATCCTCAGTTTGGTGGTACAATGATGTTCACTCCTGTGTTTCTACTGTTTACATCTGGCGAGTTAGCTAGCTTGTCATCTGCAATCTTTCATTCAAGCCTTGGGCCTTCAAGCCTCACGTCTATTTGGCAAGGTGATGCAAACTGCAAATCTCTGGTATGACTCCAGATTTCTAGTAATAAGTTAGTAATAATTCAGTAACTATCACAAAGCATTTGGAACAGTGTTCATACAGGCATTGATAACGGTTATTATAACACTGCCTAAGGTGAAGTGACACAGGGGTTAATAAACGAAGCCTTTATGTTGACTGCTGCTTGTTGGAATATACATTTATACATGTTTATGTAGGGCGGCTTAGAAAATGGATGGATGTTTATGTAGGTTTCTGTCAGTCGTCATTAACAACCTACGTAGGTGTCGTGTGGCCTTACGAACGCTGCCCTTCAGTAACATCACCGTATTTCGATGCTATGTCATGAGAAGTGAATCGAGGAATTGAAGTGTGGATGCAGAATAAACAGCGAAGCAGTGGTCAGAGACGTAATATGTATTGTTGGGCAGTGATTACAGAAGATGGAGTGTTTCTACCACATAAGTGCATGTTACTGTATCATTACAGGCCCAATCGGGAAACCACAGAACAGTGTCATGGCTGTGCACTGACTAGCGCTCTGAGTTTACTAACAGACAGCATAATAAACCTACAGGCGTCACCTTTAAAAGCCAAGCGGTCAGGAGTTTAACCCATTCATGGCCAGCAACTACATTTAATATGAGGAAAAATGCCACAGAATTTGCTCGTATTGGTTTCAAGTAGTGACATTTTTTGCACTCATATCTTGTATGAACATCTAACAGTAGCCACTTGGTTTTATAACATGTAACTGTTAGGCTTTAATTCCAAAACAAATTCAGATGGTCCAGTGGTTTGTTGGAAATCAGTGTAACCAAAAGACTGAATTTATTATGATGATTTAAGGGATAAAAACTAATTTTTTAGCCACGTTTCAAATGATATAACCCAGAGCAGAGTAAACTTGCAGGCCTCACCTGTAAAAGTCAAAAGTTAGGAGTCTAGCCCATTCATGTGAAACCACTCCATTTAATATTATATGAAAAAATGTCACAGAATTTGGTTTCCAGTGGCGAAATTCGGCACATTTATACCCTGAATGAACATCCAACAGTAGCCACTTAGTTTTTTATTGCATGCAATTTTCATAATTGTATTCACACTCAAATTAGATTTATATGATCTAAATCACAGATTCATTATTTAGATAGTTTTGTTAAAAATCAGCGACCAAAAGACTGAATTTCTTATACATTAAGTGAAGCTCATGATACACACACACCTACCCACACACACACACACACATCTTCTAAGCCACTTCTCCTTCTGGGTCGCAGGGGGTGCTGGAGCCTATCCCAGCGGTCAAGGCAGGATACACCCTGGACAGGTCGCCAGTCCATCGCAGGGCAGACAGACAAATTCACTCACACCCAGGGGTAATTTAGCATGTCCAATTGGCCTGACTGCATGTCTTCGGACTGTGGGGGGAAACCGGAGAACCCGGAGGAATCCCACGCAGACACGGGGAGAACATGCAAACTCCACACAGAAAGGACGCTGGTCACCCGGCCGGGGAATCAAACCCAGGCCCTACTTGCTGTGAGGCGACAGCGCTACCCACTCATGATATATGAAAAACTAAATGATAAATTAGGTGAGGCTCACTTTTAGCTGATTTCACAGCTTTAGATTAGAGCTCAGATGCATGCACCAATGCAAATATACACGCCTAAACACCTTTTTGACAAGGCTTCTATGTAGCACCAAAAAGGGTTCTTCTATCATTATGATTTAGGCTTGTCTCAATAGAACATCCCCTTTTGGTAATTATATAGAACCCTTTTAGAAAACGCTGCACTGCAAATTCTCCATCAATCTGAAGAACCCTTTCATGATGCAAAGAACCCACTGATCATGCACAGGGTTTAATGAGAGTTCATGGTTTCATATAAAACCATTTCTTTACTAATACTATATATAGAGAGAACCAGGAACACTCATAAAACCCTTTGCACAAATGATAGTTCAAGGGTTCTTTACTAAAGAAGTGTAACATTGTAACATTAGAAGATCATTAGAACATCACTCTCCATCAATCTGAAGAGCCCTTTCACAGTGCAAAGGGTTTTTTTTGGGTGTTCGTGGTTCTATATAGAACAATTTTCTTTACTAAAGTACTCTTAAAGAACCATCTTTTTTGGGGCAGTCATGGGCTGGAGTTTAGAGAACCGGCCCTGTGACCAGAAGGTCGCTGGTTCGATCCCCAGAGCCGACAGTCCATGACTGAGGTGTTCTTGAGCAAGACACCTAAACCCAACTGCTCCCCGGGCGCCGTGGATAGGGCTGCCCACCGCTCCAGGCAAGTGTGCTCACTGCCCCTTAGTGTGTGTGTGCTCACTAGTGTGTATGTGGTGTTTCACAGCATGGATGGGTTAACTGTGGAGGTGAAACTTCCCCGTTGTGGGACGAATAAGGATCACTTAAATAAAGTGTGTGCCAGGAATGGAGAGGCTATTATTAGGTTAACATAGTCGCCTAGTAGTGTCTTAGTCTTCCAAATACCACATAAATTCCAAAGTTCGGGAACATTAATGAATATTTCTAACTACGATTTGCTACTAATGAGCTATTTAACTTACATTAGAACTGTGGTTCCTCCATTGAAAACGTGTGGAACCTCAAGTGTGGTTCTTCCACCACATTCCTCCTAAGAACCCTTTACGGCGCCTTTAATTATAAGAGTAAACATGGCCTAAGCCTCAGTTAAAGGAACAGTTTGGGGAAAATCGAATTTACCCAATGTTCCACTTTGTACCCCACTTACCCCAAATGTCCCAAACGTGTCTTGGCTGTCTTGGATCCGAATTTAACTTCTTAAGTTTAGAGATGGAGCTATGAGGTTAGCATTGGCTAACAAACACCAGAACTCAATAGTCACCCAAAGAGCCCAAATAGTTTCAGTAAAAAATACATCACTAAAACCTCTTTCATCAAACTGCATTCAGGCCTTTATTAAAGTCATGCAGAGTTATTGATGTGGTTTACAATGCAGTTTGGCTTTCTGTGAAATATAAAAATAAACAAAACTTCACCACTACAGGAGCCATTTAAGGCCCTGCTGGGCTGGTATTCACAAAACAGGACTGACGTGGTTTGTGAATACAGACCGTGACCCCTAACGCGGCGACCTGCTACCCATGTTTGTTAACTTTGAGTTCACAGTAAGTCATGCTGTGCTCTAAACCATGTCAACAACTCTGCGCGACGTTAATGGAGACCTGGACGCGGTTCGCGCAGGTTAAAAGGAGTTTTGGGGATATATTTTTTTACAGAAACTATATGGGCTATCTGGGTGACTATTGAGTTTCAGTGTTTGTTAGCAACGTTAGCTTCGCAGCTCCAGTTTTAAACTAAAGAAGCAAAAGTCGGAGCCTCGGCCGATCGACGACGCGTGGGATACTGTGGCGTATGTGACATGTGGAATAATGTGACATGTGGCAGTCGTAGCCTGGAGGTTAGGGAACCAGCCCTGTGACCGGCAGGTTGCCGGTTCGATCCCCTCGGCTGACAGCCCATGACTGAAGCGCCCTTGAGCAAGGCACCTAACCCCCAACTGCTCCCCTGCTGCCGTGGGTAGGGCTGCTCACTGCCCTCTAGTGTGTGGGTGTTTCACTGCATGGATGGCTTAAATGCAGAGGTCTAATTTCACAGTGTGCAAACAGAGACAGATGGTTCTCAATTTTTTTTTTTTAAATAAGCGGAAATTCGATTTTTCACCAAAATCTTAAACTTCTTAAACTCTAGTTACGAACAGCTTTACCCGTCCTGTTCGCATGGTTTGCTCCTGCACTTCAGCGCATCAGTTAAACTTGGAGGTGAATCAGGTTTTAGACCAGAGGAACACTAACTGTCCACGCTGCTTCCTCAGAGCACACCCTAAGCCCAGTCACCCACTGACCTCCAGAGCTTTGCGGGGCACCAGCCTCTATTGATCCTAATCTTAAACTACAGCTTTGACCCCCACGTCACTCACAAGTTATTTGTAAAGCAAATTATTTACAGCTGGCCCACGGACAGATAAATCATGCGAGAAGACATGTCAGCAGAGCTCTCGAAATAGAACGACAAAATACCTGGACCGAATGCCTTTTCGGTTAAAGAGGGTAAAACACAGCGGCTGCGGATTCCACTGCCTGCTGATCGTTTACCGGCAATTGTTTATTACCCTTCTGTCAACTGTTTGCTTATCCACACTGAAGAAGCCTGGGATTCTTCAAGTTTGTGCCAGGCAAGTGCTCAAACGGTGAGGACTTGTATTTATTTATTTATTTAAATCACCCATTTTCAACCCTCATTTCCAGAACATGCACGGCTTCGTCCATTCAACCGAGGCCCTGGTATTTGACTTTTATCGAGGCGAGGCGTATGCACTCATTTGTTTAAAGCCATAACTGTGCCAGCTTTAACAAAAATTCAGTTAAACGTTTTTTTTTTTTAGCTGAAACTGAAACAAATCCAACCACAGAGGCTGGTTGAACGTTCGTGCCCCCCCCCCCCCCCCCCGCCCCCCCTTAACTTCAATTCATTTATTCTAGCATATTTTATTTTATTGCAGGGGACTTTTTTTCTTCAAAGAATAAAAAAAAATGAAATGAATTTCAGTGCTATTTCGTTTCAGCTTATTTATTGTAGATGATGTTATTATGTTGTGGTGACTATTTATTTTTGGTTAAAGCCACTGTCCCTCAGTGTTATTTCATTTTAGCTTGTTTTATTGTACTCTTGAGGATTTTACTCAGGAGAAAATGTCAACCACTCTAAACGCCGCTGTCTCTCACTGCTTATTTTATTTTAGATTAAGTTTCTGTGCTATGTTATTTTAGATTTGGACTTCTACTGTGTCCGTTATGTGAAAAAGTGGAGACTTTTATTTCTATTTTACTCTATTCGACTGCGTCTGAGAGTGAGGTGCCCCACCGGCTCTGTCCTGCTCCTCCTTTATCCCTTTAAGCTCCACACTGAGAGGAGGCTGTGCGGTTTCACACCCCGAGCGGCGAAGATGGGCGGAGTCTCGATGGGCGGGGCAATGCGCCGTGATTGACGGCTGCTCGAAC
>NC_051231.1:28582548-28592548 GCF_015220715.1 Pygocentrus nattereri | reverse complement strand
TTAAATCAATGAAATCACCAACATACGTCACGTCACTCACGCAAGCCGATGCCTACTCGGAGGGATACAGTATGTAATCGTAGAAAGACATCGTCTTAGGTTTCGTTGGGTCTTAAAGGGGAATTCCACCAATTTTCTGCATAATTCAGTTACTGGGATGTAAACAAAGTCATTCAGAGTGAGTTGATGTGAAATTGTAGACAAATTTAGCAACTAAGATTTCTTTACATGGATGGTGATAAGAACTGGGAATGTCTACAACGCAGACTCCCGCTTTATTTACTATCCCAACCACAAGTGAACGTGCACATAAGTTCAGATATGATGTTGATATCAGTGAAATGGTGGTAAATCTGGAAAATAAGTTTTTTAGGGGGCTGTTTTTGCCGTACAACACCCTGCAGATACCTTTCCACCGTGAATGGCTCTTAAAAAATACCTGTTAAACCACAGTCGTGTCTCAAAACCATCCTAGAATGATGTCTATGTAATAATAATTTCCCCTAATTGCTTTTTTGTGATGAAACTTAAGTGTTAAACTCCTCAGATGTCTGGTTCCCATCACCGCCGCTGTGAACAGTTCTGAGGCAGTGAGTTTCTCTAGAGCGGAGCATCTGACGTCAAACTACTTTGAATTACCCTGTTTGCAGGGTAAGCATTCAATTGTGCAGGAGCTTTTGAAAAATCAATGGCGTTCGTCTTTATTCAGCTTGATATATGCAAATCACTTCTGTTCTGATTGGCTACCTGATTCAAAAAGCTGTCCAGGCAGAAACATTCCTTAAAACTTGAACATCAAGTGGCGGAACTGAACTGCTGTAGCCTGAATAGGTGGTAGGTGGTTTTGTAACATCACTAAAACGGTGAATTCAAAACGGGCTGTTTTGACATACGAGGACTGGGGAGTGAAAGGTACAGTGTTTTTTTCTGAACAGCTGTATGTTTTATGGACCTGATTGAGTGAGATTATGGCTCACAGGGCACACGCAATGACTTTGACCTCTGTTCAGACAAACTTTACAATGGTAGCTTATTCGTCCAGGAACTCGTCCAGGGGTTTTACCATGTACAAGCTCTTTGGGGAAATGATTAAAGAAACCATGCATTTAAAATCCGTAAATTAATTATTTGACCCCTTGCTGTGGATTCACGATTGAAGGAGTTTGGCCAACTTTGGACAAAATGAGTAAAATTAGGGCCATGCTACCTGGTTGCCTGGGTGAAAAGATACCATGGCCTGCAAGATTTGAGAGATGTGGCCGAAACACAAGACTCGCAATATGATTTTCTCAAAGTTTTAATCCCACAAATGGGGAAATTTCACCTCCGCATTTAACCCATCCATGAAGTGAAACACCACATACACACTAGGGGGCAGTGAGGACACTTGTCTGGATTGGTGGGCAGCCCTATCCACAGCCCCTGGGGAGCAACTGGGGGTTAGGTGTCTTGCTCAAGGACACCTCAGTCATGCACCGTCGGCACTGGGGATCGAACCAGCAGTTCCCTAACCTCCAGCCCACGACTGCCCAAAGCTTGAATGATATGGATTTAATATGGTCAAAAATGGAACAGGCTGAAATAACTGTAGTTAAAATGTTGCTTTAATAGCTGATGTGACTGTTGTCTGTTGCAAATTGTTCAAAGTATTTGTCCGTTCTCGTTTGTCAAACAGCCGAAACAAAGTAGCGCCGGGGGCAGAACAGAAAGCCTGTTAGTTTTCCCATTTTGTCACCGATATCAAATACAATCCGTCTAACTTCTGCATGAGTAGAGCCCTACACAGTGTCCTGTTGGCTCTTTCTTGCATTATCAAACTGTGCTCTTGTTTTCAGAGACCAGAGGTGCCGTTTTTGGTCTTCATGTGCTGTACATCAATCACAGAAACACTATCTGAGGATTGGACAGCCAGTGGACATACTCTGTGTGAAAAATCACGCCATAATAACTTCCAGTTGTCTAAATAGTTTTCCTGTCCTTCCTGGGGTTTAGGGCTCCCCAGTGACCAGTGGGACCATGATGGACCGTGAGGAGAAAAGCAGTCCAGTGTTGGTGGGATTTAACTGGGCTGTGTTTGTGAGTTTAGCTTAACTTTGAGAGATGGGTCATAGCCTCAATTAAGATAGAGAGGAGTGGAAAGAGGGAGGACTGCTGCTGGGTCATTTAGGGAGATGGTTTCTACTGTGGAAGTGGAGGTTAAAGGGGTGGAAAGGGGTGTTAAAATTGATATGTGAATGATTGATGTTGGCAGTTATTTCAAGACTGTACTGATGTCTGTTGCTGGTTGCTGAACGGTTAGTATTGATATGTAGTTCCTGTTGTGCTGTTACTCTTTCTATGTTCCTAGTAACTCGAAATGAGAAATTTTTGGAACTTTTTTTGAGCCACCGCTCTGAAGATCACAACCCCGGTGCTTGTTTTTTGATAATCTTAAAGACATTTTGATCTAAAGGCTCAAGGCCTTTATACGCCGAGCATGATTTATTATTGTCAGTAAATGAATTGGATCACATGTATAACTGCTGATATCTTGCTGCGAGTTTTTTTGCAAACTTCCTCAGACGTGGCTTTTTTGAATACGAACGTTTATATGCACTTGAGTAATCAGACAGTGGGGAAACTCCAGGTCTACATGAGTCAGACAGTAATCGGACTTCTGCTTGCAGCCAATAAGCTCAGGGAGGAAGACGTGAGATAAACGTAACATAAAACTTTTTACCTGAAAATATGAAGATGCATCATCGAGAAGATGAATATTTAATTGCGTTTTGTGGTAACGCCGCTTGATTATTTCCAGTACCGCATGTGTTCTGGACATGCGCAGACTGAGAAATGCGAAAGAAATCAGAGTAAGAGCTCATGCACTGAGAAATCTGATCACTCAGCTAAAAACTTGATCAGATTTCTTTATGCTGTTTACATGACCATTTGAATAATCGGATAACTGCAGAAATCCAAATAAGATGTAAACGCACTCACTGGTGGCGTTGGCAGGATGGTTAATCGACTGTCTTTTACCACCTATGACTCTTTGGATTAGTTTGTGTTGTGCTTCATCGTGCGACCTGCTAGCACCTCTAAAAGCAGCTCACTTTTCCATAATGGAAAGTAATCTATCTGATGTCACCACGTTTATGAAGAACAAAGGATGCTATTTTGTTATTTAGACATTCTGTCAGTTTGAACACTGAAAACTTTGTTTTCTAATCTTTCATAAAAAGTAGTGGATATCTAGCAGCCAAACCAGGTATTTGATGAGAGCTACAGTTAACACTGGACCGCCATGAGTGGTCTGGAGATGAATGAACACATTCACATATACAAAATCACCCCTAATTATATTAATATTGTTTTGATTGTAATATTAATATTTTTCTGAGCATACGAATACTGCTCGGATAAACAGCTCCTTTTCTCTGGTGTCTAAAACTTTTGCACAGTACTGTGTGTGTTTTAAATGCCCCCTAGAAGGTCTCAGCGGATACAGACGTCAGCTGGCATCTCACAAAGCAGCCAAGAGTGGCTAAAACCTCATCAAGCCAAAGAAAGGCTGCTTTGAAGAACCTGAAATGTGATGTTATGGTTCCGGTGTTGTTATAAAATGTGAAAAACACTCGCGTCCAAACCTTTGACTGCTCCTCTAGGCCGATGTGGACACTTTCAATGCTTTTTGGACGGCTCTGCTAGTGAGGGACGCCTTAAACATCTCAAATTTGATTTAGCTTAAGCGGATGACAGTGTGTAGTTCCGTGTCCCAGAGAGAGATCGTGAAGAAAACATCTCATTTGTCTGTCTCCTCTGTAATCCCTTTCCATTTGTTCACTAAAACTCCCCCTCGGATGGTGTGGATAGGTGTGTGCGAGTGTGAAAGACGTGGTTATTTTGCCGTGCAGGTCTTCCAGGCCTAACGGATAAAAGGACACTATGCTAATAGAGCTGTGAGTGACTCATATGCGCTGCAGGGCAGAAAGAATAGGGCTTTAGTCTCGGCTCCTCCGCCCCGCCCTCCCAAGCAGCCTACAGGTCCTGACCTCTGACCCTCAGTGGCACACTGTGTGGTTTCCCGATCTAAGGGGGCAGTGATTCAGGGTGTGTGTGTGCGTGTTTGTCCCTCTCTTTCAGAGGTGTTGGTAAACAAGCTAGCGGAATTTTCTCACCTATAGGAAGGGGGTTTGACGTGTGTGTGTGTGTGTGTGTGTCTTCTGTGTGTGTGTGTGTGTGTGTGTGTGTGTGTGTGTGTGAAGGAATGTGGGGGGCCTCATTGGTTTAGAGCCCTCTTCACTACTTTCCAGAATTCCTAATTAAAGTGCGAAGAACTATGTCACTGGGCTGTGGGAAGGCCTCAAAGGGGAATTCCACCGATCTTTCAAAATTTCAACATAATTAAATGGTTACGACGTAAACAAAGTCATTCAGAGTGGTTTGGTGTAAAAGGCATCGTTCTAGAGAAGCTTACTGAATCAGATCTGTCCACAGTGGTGCTCATAGGAACCAGACGTCTGCAGAGTCTGGAAGAATTCCTCTAAAAGCTCCCTTGTAGAAAATGTATTTATTTTATGTATTAACTATTAAAGGCATTAAACCCTTCAGACGTCTGGTTCCTATCACTATCACTGTGAGCAGTTCTGATTTGGTAAGTGTCTATAGAACCAAGCATTTCACATCAAACCACTCTAAATGGCTTAACAGCTCAATTATGCAGAAAAAGTCAAAATCTGTGGAAATCTCCTTTAAATGCCCCTCTGTAAAACAGCTCGTCCATATTTTGACACCCAGTAATACCACAGTTAACACAAAATAGCCACTTAGCCACTGCTTGGCATATGCTGTGGAACGTTTGTTTACAAAGCAAATGGTTGGCATTGTTGTTGGTTAATTTGTCTGTTTTCAACCATTGAAACTCTAGAGGGTTATTGTTCTGAGCTACTATGAAACTGATATGTATGTTTTGTGGCTGTGAGATGGGTTTATGTATGCTAATAGTTCATTTGCATAATTTTGACTTTACATACGTTTATACAGGGAGATTCACTCGAAAGAGGCCCCAAATATTCTGTAATAACTCTCGCTAGGACGAAGCAATCAGAATGAAACAAGGTGCAATGTGCTCCTCAGTATATGGAGCTTCGACCAAGGTGGGATACCCATGCCGTCGTGGCGTTTAACCTCTCTAACACTTGCCAGTACATTCAGGAACATTGAAGTGTATCTGACAGAAAACAGAGATCAGCATCACATGTAATGCAGTCAGTTGCGCACCATTTTGGTTCGGATTGCTTCATCCTAACAGGGGTTCCAACAGAATATTCAGGGCCTCTTTCGAGTGAATCTCCCTGTATGTTATTGATGCACTTTATTTGTATTGATGTCTGTGTTAAAGCCTATTTTTACTAGGCAAAATATCAAAAATATGGCATCAGGCTTCTGATACAGTGATCTTTTACTTGTAGTCGTAAAAATGACCCGAGAACCAGTACCACGTCACACCGTCTGACCCAAGCTTAGTGTGCACTGCCATGGACTTACACACAGCAGGTACAGCCGTAACTTATGATCCAGACGTCTAGCATTGGATAAAAATGAAAGTTAATACTCACACTGGTTTGTTCCAGGTGTGCGCTGTAGCCTCAAGCTGTGTGTGCGCATGTACGTTCGTGTGTTTGCGTTATCGGACTGCGGCGCTACAGGAGGGCCTAGCCGTGTTTAGCTTGGCTTGCTTGGCACTGAGATGAACTGTCTGCACTGTTCGATTGGCTCTGAGCACAGAGCTCGCACGCCTTCAAGGACACTTGTTTGGAAGTGGATTTGTGATCAGACAGACCACGGCGCTCAGTTGAGTACAGGTCCATTATTTCTCCATGTCCATATGTGTGAAGTTCATACCTACAGAGTTATGTGGAGGCTTTCGAAGGTGCTTATGTTACTCGGTAACAGGATTTCTCAGTTTGCCAGACGACATAAGCCAAACGTTTAGACTCAAGTTAACCAGCTTTGGTGAGAAATCCTGATTTGCGGATCTTGTAATAATTAGAAGTTATTTTTTTTGCTGTACTATTAACATTTTTAGAACCGCATACATAATCACTTACGTTCTGTATTGACGTGTTTGACTGCATTTCCGTCTTTTTGTGTCAGTTTCCGTGTCAAACAGTGGCAGTAAATGGCAAATATACACAGAAAAGAACTGCACTGTAATAACTTGCCATCCAATTAGAATCAGAATACAGTATCAAATATTATCATGAATATCTGAATATTCTGTCAGAATAAAAAAATCAGAATTTCGTTTTAATGGCTGAAGGGACAGTCAGTGTTTTAAACTTCTTATTGCTGCTATTACAGTTCTTAATAACATAATAATAATTATTCTTACTGTTTTTCAGCTTTATAACTCAAATAAAGTTATAATTACTTAGTATTATTGTCATGACTCATTTCCATTATTGGACTATTGCAGTTTTCTTTGCTTTTTATGTGTGTTTTCAGTAAAACCCAATTGAAATGCTACAAAGTCATGAAAATCTATTTGATTACTTTTCTTCTGCTCCGGACAGCTTGCTAGTGGCTAGGAAACTAGGAAACTGACCGATTGTGGCCTTAAGTCAGATAGTTAAGAATGAAGTCTTGACCGGCATGATTATCTTCAAAGAGTCCGGCAGCTGTGCACTGCTGGTGACAAGCTAGAATTCCCCCTGATAAACAAGCGTTTGTTTCCCCGGGGAAACCTCGTTTCTCCACTTTTGTCAGTTTTCCGTTTTTGGCCTAAATTGAAAATGTTCTTTACATTGTGTGTAAATATCTTAATGGACAGCCCAACAGAAATGACCCAGAATTATTTGGAAAAATGTCTGGTTCCATTGACTTACATTAAAAGTATAGTATGTTTTTTCCTTCTCCTGTCAAGTTACCATTTTGGAGATACAAGGTTTTGATCCGACAGCAGCGAAATATTGGATATTCAAAAGGATATACCATTTTAATCAGCGTATTTATTGAGTTTATATTTGTTGCTGCCTTACTTACAAACACAAATATGATATCGATTCAAAGGAATCTTTAAAGCTTTATCTCCATCAATAGCTACAACTTCTAAGGGTTAAAAGCACATAAAAGTTTCTACAAGTTGTGTTTGGAGACTCAAACCAAACAGAAATTAGTGACCACGAGTGTGTAAAGCAGAATCTAATGAAATACAGGCAGGACACATGTGTTTGCTTAGGATTAGCTTAAAACCTCCGAAGATACAGATGCTCACTTTCTGCTAAGTCAAACAACAACAAGGGCTCGGGATGGAATTTAAGCAGCATTCAGAAATCCTGTATTTTAAGACATATTCGAACGCCCCACCCCCACCCCCACCCCCAATTCTTTTGTTTTAGGAGAATGTCTACAAAGTGAGCTTGATGGATGAATCATCTGTGAATTCTGTACATCTGGTAAGAGTTTGGAGATCTGGAAAAGACATTAGGGGGGAAAAATGAGTGAAAGAAAAGGCGGCTGGAGAGGATGGAACACCCCCAGCATGCAGAGTCCTCAGACCCAAAAAATCACCGCCGCGTAAGGAGGCCAATTCCCCGACCCTGCGAGCTTTCGTAAGGAGTTATGGACAAATACTAAGAATGTTTAGATATTTCGTCCAAAGGAGGCACACGCAGTTGAAAGAAACTTTGCATCTCCAAAACAACAGCCTTCCTGGAGGTAAACTTTGCGATAAAGGGACATTTTGACCTTTTTCCTGACCTTCGTGAAGCCGCATGATATTCTCACGTCAGCCTTTCAACCCTCCACCTCGCCAGACCGCTTCCGCTCTGCTGAGTGTGAACTCTCACATTGTAAATAAACTGAAACGCACTGGAAAAGGCTGCATGCATGCTGATTCCTGCCCCCATGCTCAGTAATTTACCAGAAGAATCTGTGATGTTTTCAACCTTCAGGGAAGTTAAATACCTCCTGCCCGTAATCAGGCTGGAGCACTGTGCCGTTTTGGAACTGAAGATAATGACTGTACACATGAGTGTACTGTCCCTGTTCTTCTAAAACACGGGCTTGTGGAACAGCGTCCTGGTCCGATTGTGGAAGCTTCTGTTTATCACCATCTAAAATGGATTGTTAACATACAGAATATAATATAAGCCTGAAATGTGGCTTGACGTTTGAATGTAAAACTGAGGTTTGGAATACAGTCCAGAGTATTAGCTTGGTGTGTGGAACATAAACCAGAATGAAAGCCAGAAAATGACCATATAAAGAAAAAAACATGAAGTTTAAATTGTTGTCTTCTGGCTTTTATTCTGTGTTTTATTCCACGCTTCAGGCCAATACTCTGGATTATATTCCAAACTTCAAATTTATATTCTAACACTCTGGAATATGGTCCAGAGTATAAACCCGAAATGTGAAATATTAACCAGAATATAAGATGTAAGTTTGGAAGATAAGCCTGAGGTTTGGAAGATAATCCAGATTATAAGACTGAAGTGTGGAATATAAACCAGATTATAAAGTAGACGTTTACAATGTAAGCATCAGTTTGGAATGTAAACCAGAGTATTAGTTTGAAGTGTGGAATCTAAACCAGAATAAAAGCCAGAAACTGACAATATAAGAATGGACTTTAAATCATCATCTTCTGGCTTTTATTCTGGTTTATATTCCTCATTGTTGGCTAATACTCTGGATTATATTCCAAACTTCAAGTTTATAGTTAACATTCTGGAATATAACTTAGAATATAAACCTGAAATGTGGATTATTCACCAGAATATAAGATGTAAGTTTAGAATATAAACCTGAGGTTTGGAAGATAATCCAGAGTATAAGACTGAAGCGTGGAATATAAACCAGATTATAAACTAGATGTTTACATTGTAAGCTTGAGTTTGGAATATAAACCAGTGTTAGCCTGCAGTGTGGAAAACCCAGAAACAGGAAGTTTAAATTGTCGTCCTCTTGCTTTTATATTCCACACTTTAGGCTAATACTCTGGATTATATTCCAAACTTCAGGTTTATATTCTAACACTGTGAAATATAATCCAGAGTATAAGCCTGAAATGTAGATTATTAACCAGAAAATAAGATGTAAGTTTAGAGCACAAGCCTGAGGTTTGGTAGATAACCAATATAAACCAGATTATAAACGGGAAGTTTCCAGTGTAAGCATGAGTTTGGAATAAAATCCAGAGTATTAGCCTGAAGATTAAAGTGTAAGCCTAGATGTAACTTTGAAGTTTGGAAGATTAGCCTGACGTTTTTATTACGTCCCATATAAGTCAGGGCCCGGCATCTTTAGTCTTAAGATTTTTCACAGATTCTTCTTACCTCAAGTTAGGAAACCCTAAACTAGAAGACCGAGATCCCAAAGCTTTAGACGACATACGAGCCGTGCTAATGTTATTCCTCCTAATAAACAACCACACTCTGTCTCCTCATCATTCGCTGCCATCACTGCGGCGTCTTATTTGACGTTATTCATTTCTAACGTGACTTCTTAGAAAACAAAAACACCTTAGAAGTGAAGCCACTTTTGGAGCATAAATAAACATAACGTCATTGCGCTAGTCGTGAGCTGTGCTCACCGTCGGAGTTGTCTGAAAACAACAGAAACTGATGGTTAGAACAGAAGTTAGGACACCATTAGGGTTGTCCTAAAGTTAGGATCCCTCTGTAATTCTCTTAACTGGATAAGATCATGAACTTAATCTTTCATCCTAAATTCAGCCCTCACTGAAGTTGCCGTGTTGACTAAACAGAGTTAGGATGCGTCTGTAATTCAAAACACAAGCCTAATGCTTGAAATATAGGCCAAAATATCAACCTGAACTTTTAATATAAGCCTGAATTGTGAAATATGAAGCTTAACATATAAGTCAAGTCTGTAATATAAACCATAATATGAGACATTTCAAAGTGTTAACCAGAGTATAGATACAAAAACAGCCTAAAGATTAAATAAGACTTATGTTCAGAATATAAGACTGGGGTGTAGAGTATAAGCCTGC
>NC_051231.1:28570048-28577548 GCF_015220715.1 Pygocentrus nattereri | reverse complement strand
ACGCAAATGTGTTTAGAAGGTTCAAAGTAGAATCTGCAAAAGAATTAGTTTTACTACGTGACTTCTAATTTAAACAGAAAATGCCATTTTATAAGAAACGTTTACCAGCTTTTCATGACTTGTTTACTTGCTGTAAAAGCGGTAAATCGGCCATAAGGACAATCGTAGAGGTACGACACTGGTAGGACCAGATTTTGGCCTAAACCACTTCCATTAGGAAACATATGTCAGAACGTCTAGAGGTCAAGCTCAGTTATGAAGTCCTCACCACTCACGTCCATTCAGTAACACTCTGAGGCCACATTTAGCACCCAAATGTTTCCGATTGCGATACCATTGATATAACGGACGTAGTCTAATACACAGCCAAGTTAGATAAGCAAGTCTGCTTGATAAAGTTGAGCTCTATCCAGGATAAAGTGCTTACTGTTCTGACATCAGTTGCAGTGTAGGCCCCCCGACTGACTGTGGCTGAAAAAGTAGGAGCGTTCAGCTTCCACGCCAGTGATTGCGAGAGCCGCTTGAGTTATGGCCCAGGGGTTAAGCAGTAGGTGTGAAAGTTAATGTTATCTGATAAGATAAAGTGGGTGAAATACGCCAGGGTGACTGGGGCGGACCAAATCAAAGTTATATAAACACTCGTTCCCTTCCCCTCACTGGCCCTGAGTGGCACCTTGGGGCCATGGCCCTTTAAGTAGTAAACATCTGCTGATTGCAGATACTTAAAGCCTGAAAGCAGCTTGCTCTGCTGGTAAGCCTGATGTTAGATGTTTGTAAAGGTTATGCCAGCGACTGAATAACAGAGAAGCACAACTAGGGCTGAGCAATGGGACCACAAATCTAGTCTCCATATCAGTTGGTTTCTTCATATCATTTGCTATTGATAGTGGAATCGTTGATGATTATCGTTATTTTTTTCATTCTTAATATTTTAGGCCTGGCGAAAGCAGCAGGATTATTTTTGTGGCTGAACAAAAAATGGCCAAATATGAAATATATTTAAGAATATATCATGGCTTTTGGAACAAATTCTGTCTCCATTTTTTGCAGTTGCTTTTTTTGTTACACATTTCATGCAAAATGGACCAATAAAAATGACTTCACTTGTAATGAAATCTTGTTACATTAACTTACATTAAAGCTATTGTTTTTTCCTTCTTCTGCAACATAGCCAGTTTGGATATGTCCTGGCAGTGACCTTATAGAACGTTTTTATGTAATATGTATAAAGAATATATATGAAAATAGCTACTTAGCTGGGTAACTCTCCTAACTTCCACCCTGCTGTTATCAGTGAATAGCTAGGCTTTTTCAAAACTAGCTAGACTAGCAATTAGACATTACACATCGGGGCAGTCTTGGGCTGGAGGTTAGGGAACCAGCCTTGTGACCGGAAGGTTGCTGGCTCAATCCCCAGAGCTGACAATACATGACTGAGGTGTCCTTGAGCAAGACACCTAACCCCCGGGCCGCCCTCCAGGCAAGTGTGCTCACTGCCTCTTAGTGTGTATGTGGTGTTTCGCTTCACGGATGGGTGAAATTTCCCTGTTGTGGGACTAATAAGGGTCCCTTAATCTTAATTAAACATGGTCACCTAATGGAGCAATTTTTTGAAGTTTGAACCTAAATAAGCCCTAGTTACTTGTTGTAATAGCTTATTAGCTAAATGACTCTACTAGCTTTCACCCTTCTGTTACAAATGAATGGCTAGACTTTTTCACAAGTAGCTAGACTAGCAATTGTTTGACGTTCAGGCCTGATTAAGCCCTAACTAAACAAACGTTTGCTGCTACCTCAACATTGAGAAAGAAAACGTCGTGATAGTTTATTTGAAAAAAAGCTTATGCATTAGTCATTTAAAGAAATCTTTGATTTTGGGGATTACTGTTCTTGTTTTATCCAGTTTTCTGCACAGCCAGCGCATTTATTAAGGATGGGCAGCCATGCAGACCTGGCAAAAGCCTATTTTTGTCTTGCGGTCATTAACTAGTCGTCTGCTGTTCCTGGATCAGACATTCAGATCAAGTTTATTTGTTCTGGCTGACTTGCTGTCAACTAAGTGAGTTTTGAACACAGTGTTCTTATGCATGGAATTGAGCTCTCAGTATGGAATCTACCATCAAAGGTGGTCCACATTCTAGGATCCAGTTCAGATTCGTATAAAAGGTGTGTGAAAAGAATTACCGAACATAATAAGCTATCGGAATCAGCTGCTGGTTGTCTGTCTTTTTAGATTCAATGCTGAGAGATTTACTCTACAGCCCAAAAGAATTGGGCTGAACCACAAGGCCTCTTGTACTAAATCAGCTTCTTAAGCTTCTCTTACAGCTCTGTGTCTGAAACGGAGGATATCTGACACCCCTCGCCCGTTCAGTGCTCCTGAACAGAGGCTCTTTGAGTGCAGGCCCGGTGAAGGCCCTTCTCCGCTCGCCCTTCGCCGTAGCCAGCTTTAGCAGCGCGCAGCTTGTCCTACATTCGCGCTGATCAGTGTCGCAGATTAGCCATGACTGCCTTTTCCCTTTTTTTCCCCCTCCTTTCCTTCCTCTCATTCTGTCATCGGCATTCGTGGCCCCCGGCGAACTGTTTGAGGGAAACCCTGTAATTTTTCACTTTGCTTTAGCGCGATTAGGTAATTGGCTTCTGTAACAAGGACGCCAATTTAGCGCCACGGCCCACAATGGCAAGCATATGATTATAATGAGCCGCCTTGTCAAAGTGCTGCCTCCAGGGCAGATCAACCTCTGCTATTATCTCCACACACACACACACCCACATACACACACACTCCGTGTCATGACAGTAGAATCCATTGCTTTTCTGCCCTCTCAACCTGAAATTCCCACACTACGCTTCTGATATTGTGTGCAATGTACTATCATCTGACTTGGGCGGTGGGGGAGGGGGGGGTCGATGTAGGTAGGCAGGTTGTTTTCCAGCATCTGAACACCATTTTTAAATGCTCGCGGGAAAATAAGCGCCATAAATATGAACTGCAGGTTGATCCTTATGCTGACAGACTGAGACGTCATCCTTACGTAGCTTGATAGTTTTAAAATCATATTTTTTCCCTGTTCGCAACAGTAGCATTTTTAGAAATAGCCACGTCCACATGAGAGTGCAAGGAAATGCTCGCATAAGCATAGCAGCCCATTACCGGGGGAGATAATGTCCCATAACATCCCATAAAATTTGATGTCCTGCACTTTAAGTCTAACATTGTAAGCATATGCATTTTGCCAAATGAAGAGTTAAAGCAATTAAAGCTAAAGCAGAGATTTTCCAACGAGGTGATGGTGGCGCGATACGAACAAAGTAGACTTTGACCTGCGGACTGTCAAACCGCCGTAATTCGGTATTTCACACAGGTTCCAATTCAAGGCAAGATTTTTTATCATCGTGCTTTTACAGAAAATCTGGTTACGAGCCACAAGGGTGACAGTAGCAAGGAAAACTCCCTAAGAGCAAGAGGAAGATACCTTGAAAGGAACCAAAACTCAGAAGGGAAAGCTCCTCTGGTCAAAACTGGACAGCAAAACACTAACAGATCAAGAGCAGTATGAATAAAGAATAGGATTTTTTATTAAAATATACAGTGTTGAATACTTTAATGAAATATACAGTGTTGAATACTTTAATGAAATATACAGTGTTGAATATAGGCCAATTCTGTCAGACAGAAGTGCGTAGATAAAGTTGATTCCTGCTAGAAAATAAAAGCTTAAAAAAGCAGAAGAAAACCTCTGTTTACCCGGGGTTGTTTACGTTGCCATGGCTACGCTAGGGTCTCTGACATGTCCACACAGTCGGGATCAGGCAAAGAAAAGCTGAGTTTTCTAGCTATTTTTTTCCTCTTTGAATTATGGTGAACTTAGCCCCAGTGCGTTCTGACGTGCATGAAAAAGTAAAGCCAAGTTTGATAATGTACGTTATCAGCCGTCATATTTCAGACAAACTTCTGTTTACTTCTGTATTTAAATCGTCCAACTTGACTGACCGTCGCAATTGTTACTAGTACTGCGTGCGGTCATCCGGCTCGGGTCTACCCCACACAGATCCTGCCAGTGCTGTCTCTGTGTATCGGCTGGTAGTAGTTTTTGTTTTCTTATTTGTTTATGCATTTCTTTTTCCGAGGAAATGTTCCGTTCCATTTCCTTCGGCTCTTCGACTGCGTGTGAATGAGCATGGGAAAGAAAGGTGAGGGAGAGAATGTGGCTAGTCAGGTCACTCCACCAAGGTTCTGTTATTTTAGCAGTTAACCTCTTTACGAGACTTGCACAGCCCAACTTATTCCAGACGGCCTACTGCTGCCCCAGAGTGCTTTAGTACTCAGGGTAAGCTCATACAAAGTCATCGAAGTGCTGATCTGGCTGATCAAGCCAGAGATGTTAGGTTGATGGAAGTTGGCCGCTGCTACTCACATTTTGTGGGTTTCTTTGGTTGCTTGCGCCACCATCGTGGCGGTTTTTCTTTTTTGCCCATAGCACTGTTTGAAGTGTTTCACTGTTTGAAAAACCTCCACTTGGGAGGGCCATGTAGCCCTAACACTTCGCCCTACCCTCTGTCTCAACAACAATGGGACACCCCACCCCTAGACGCGAACGTGCAAACAGGGCTAAGGGTTGAGTGGTAGGGCTGAGGGGTGAAATGGGATTGGGCCTCATTCCAGACTAATGAGCCTTGGAGTAAAAGACCAAAGGTCAGTCTATGATGATGTAACTCTACTAAAGGTTTTGCGCATAAACAACTGATTTACCGTTCATGGATTATTACTTTAGTATAAGTAATTAGTGAGTGTGAAGTATGTATCATTTTAATGCCAGGTTCGGTTTAATCTGAGTCAGTGAAACTGGTCCAGAGAGGGATTTGTATTCATCAGGTTCTATCAAAGCTATTTCAATGACTTAATCCTTAAAATCACAGGCTATTAAGGCATGTAATTCCATAAGTACATGAACAGCATAATCAATAGTGATGGCCCTGATTATGTTGATCTTGTTTATTATTTGTGTTGACATTTTGAACTTCTCTGAGTTTCAGTGAGGCTGCCCCTCAGCCTGTGTGGGACAGGGTAGAGAGCTAGAAAGCGGAGGGTGTGGAGTTAAGCTCGAGCAGCACGCTGTAATCAATCTCTGAGGTTTCAGCAAGAATAGCAGGAGGCTCGCCCACTGCCAAGCTCCATCCACAGCTTTATTCAGAGCAGAGAGAGAGAGAGAGACCGGAGTATTAAGTGTCTACTGGTGCTGGTGAAGCAGGCTTTCTGATGCTGTGAGCTGATTGATTATTGACCTGTCGTAGAGCATGTTTGAGGGACGGGGCTGATGGATAGCACAGTGTTAGTGCTGCGTTTGGCTGGTTGTTGGAAGCTGGTGGTGGAGGAGAGCTGAGGCTAGTGAGAGAAGAGATGGATGGATAGCTACATGATAGATGGATGGATTGACGATGAATCAATGGATAAATACATTGAAGTATTGTGTATAGTTTTACAAATCTTTGTGGAATATATCTTTATTTTAATAAATAAGTACTACACAGTCATATGTAACGGGGTGGTCAGAGTACATTTGGTTGATTTTCTAAGAAAGTAAGTTAACCGTCCTTCGCAGAGAAGACAGATGAATATGGCATTTGTTCTGTTTTTGACCTCATTTGAAAGTGTCTGTAGCCCCTTTCGGCTTTCGTGATGCAACGGCCCAGAATGACCTGGAGAAAATCTGATTCCATTAACTTACATTAAAAGTCATGTATATTTTCCTTCTCCTGTAAAGTGACCATTTTAGAGATACAAAGTTTTGTAAGCCACTTATCCTTCTGTCGCGGGGGGGAGCTGAAGCCTATCTCAGCGGTCAGTGGGTGGAAAGCAGAAAACACCCCGGACAGGTCACCAGTCCATTGCAGGGCTGTGTAGTATTGTACACTACAATATATTATATATATAGTATAGTATATAGTATAGTGTTTGAAAGTGACATTATTTTGTGGCTCAGCCAATCAGATTTGAGAACAGTTTTATAAAAATGTAAAGCCTATGTGTGCACTCTGTTCTAACCCCTGCTCTCTCTTTCTCTCTTTTCTCTCTTTTTCTTTTCTTTCTCTTTCTCTCTCTCTCAGAAATCTGAGCCACAACAAGCTGACAGAAGCTGATATGGAAATCCTCTCCAATCTGCCCAACCTCAGAGAAGTGTGAGTAGAACAGGAGACTTGGCGTCCTCGAGCCAGCGTCCAGATACATGCCGTACCCAGGCCAGACTTAGCCTCCAAATTTGTCCATTTCCACCCTGCCTTCATTAAGATTTATAGATGAGAAAGCAGAAGATCAGGATGTTCCCCAGAGAAACTGCCCTCTTACCGCTGCCCAAGGACCACATTTCCTGAAAGGAATCAAATTCACGTTTTCCTCTGACCCTAAATGTAGTTGATCAGCCAAAAAGTGTAATAAGAAATAAGACAATAAGACATATAATGTAGTAAGACATACGAGGACTATGTCTTCAGTATCGTTATGTGTAGAAACAGAAGGGGTGTGAAGAATTCTGACTGGATAGAGCTGAATCCACCATGTGTTGATGCAGAGAAAGTGACAACACAAAACACAAGAGTTTCAGAATAATCAAAACATTGGAGATTTGAGGTCATAATATCGTTTTATACATATTTGCGGTATATATTTTTATCTCAAATGTTAGGCCATACAAATCATATGTAACTGGTTAAACACCCCTGGCCAATCGCAGGTTTTGTTGATTTTCTAAGTGAAATCAAGTTAACACACTCTTGACAGACAACACACTTCAATGTGGCACTTTTCTACTAATTTTAATCCATGTTTGCTATTTATTTGCTGTGTTTAACAAACTGGAATAAAACATGTGCACAGGCCACGGTTTATGTTTTATTTTTAGGTTAAATTCAGCAAATAAACAGTAATTGAGTGTTAATTTGTGCAGAAGAGTTGACGTATTTTTCACTTAGAAAGTCTACAAAACCTGTAGTTTGACCAGGGGCACCCAAACTTTTGCTTACAAGTAAAACATAAAACGTAAGTAAAACGTGTGTCATGTACGGAATGAGCAGGGAGGCTGGATATTAGTGCGAGCGGACTTTAATAACAAAAACAAACTGGCAAAATACAAAGTAACTAACTACAGGGCTTAAGCAAAGACACACAAAGAGCGAACAGAACACAAGGCAGGGAAAGAACCACTACATCAGACAAAGTGGCGAGTCGACCAGATAAACAAATGGGGAACACCTGGGAGAGGGAGGAGACGGAGACTTCATACAGGTGAAGATACTAATGGGGAAGGCGGGGAAAGGCCAGGGCACAAGAACCAAAACAAAAACAAGCACATGGCAAGAAACAGACACAGGAACAAGGGGAAACTGTGACAATATGCTTCACAATTTTTCGCCGCCCACCACAAAACCATAGATGCCCCTTCCCGCCCAGGAACCTTTGCCAGGGCTGCCTTATACATTTATTACATTTATGGCATTTGGCTG
>NC_051231.1:28547548-28567548 GCF_015220715.1 Pygocentrus nattereri | reverse complement strand
GAGGTGGTGTCCTTTTTAGTGATGTCAGTAGCAGAACAGAAAGAGTTATTTGCCCAAAGCCTGAAGAAGATGGAGGTGAGTCAGCAGGAGCGAATGAGAGAAGTTTTCAGTCTGGCTAACAGTATCATGAAAAGCTAGGGTACTGAAGCATGCTACGTGTTTCTGTAATTCTGGCCACATGTCTGTAGTTTTGGCCACAAGGCTGTGTATATATGTATGTACAAATGCACACATGTGGAAGTTTACAGTCACTCAACTCTTATACAAGAATCTTATATTAATAATTGATGTTATACTATCACTGTAATGAACTCTACTATGATGTACTACTTATAGTAATTTAAATATTTGATGCTATATATACAGTACTGTGTGAAAGTTTTAGGAATCTAAGCAAATTTTTGAACAGTTGACCTCAGCAGTGAGTTTATCCCAGTATACATTAGAATAAAATCATATTCAGAATTCAAATAAACATAAAAACAATAAAAAGTAACAAGAATTTCTTGGGTCCATTTTTTCCTTGACACCCTCACAGCCGCCACAGAGACTCGTTAATATCATCAATGAGCACAATTTACTGAAGCACTGATTGGTCAATATATATATAAAATCATTATTAATTAATTGTCTATACATTTTGTTCATTAAAATATTACCACTTTTCTCAGCAAATGAACACAAACTACACAAATAATAGATTTTGAAAATGTGTCTTGGGTGCCTAAGAGTTTCGTACGGTACTGTATATGTATGTATGTGTATATATATATATATATATTGCTGCTGTCAGAACAAAGCCTTGTATCATTTTTCCAAGTAATATTGGCTTGTTTCTTTTGGTCTATCCATTGTGAAATTGGCACACAATGTAAATGAGAATAGGTTTTTTCAAATTATGTCACAAACTGAAAAACGACAAGGTTTTGCTCTAACAGCAGTGAGACTGTATTTATGTACATATGTTTTATAACTTTATTATTGAATCATCTATAGCTTTGTTCGTCATTCTGGACACATCTAACCCATAACTGTTATTTTTTTAAACATCTTTCTACAAAATATTTGAAACTTGTAAAGTATTAGCACCATATTAGAATCATATACATGCATCCGCAGCAGAATTGCACATGGTTTTATATCACTGAATATGACTCCAAGCCTTTGACCGTTTTGGGATGTTATGTATTGTCGCTGTTTGGACAAAAGCTCGTATCTCAGTTTTTTGTTTTTTTACATAATTTGAAAACACCAGCTGTCCTTTAAATTCTGTCAAAATGTCATGATGGATTAACACACATGGTCCAAAAAATTCTGGTTCCACTGACTTCCATGAAAAGTTGAGAGCATTTCTCCTGCTCGTGTAAAGAGGTTTTTGGGCACACAGGGTTTCGCTCTGCCTGTGATGACACGTCCCGGGCGTTTGTTGTTTAGAATGTGCGCGTATGCTGCAGCAGTGGCACAGCTGATGTCTGTGTGTATCTCTGAGACCCTACAGAGAGCGAGTTTCTGCAGTAATCGTCTGAGGGCCTGTATCAGGTTCCCTCTCTCTGTAATAGATCTCCTCTGCCAATGTGTCATCCATTTGAGCAGAGAAGCGATCCCTGTCCTGATTGCTCTCGGCTGCACCGTCATGGTGTAACCTTATTGATTTACATTTATTCATCATTCTCTTTTGGAGAAAAAGGTGAAAAAGACGCAAAGCGCTGACAGCGTGGTCGAGGCCAGCAGCAGCTTTGAAATGAAAGCGTTTGACATTGGCTCAGGTTACAGGTGGCCACCTCGCGTTTGCGTCATGAGGGTGAGCGAGCGGTTCGGGTCAGGGGCGGCAGGTCCGGAGAGGCCGAGAGGGCCTTCTTTTTTTGGCCTGGGTTAAGGCCTGTTGCTACGGAGGGCTGACGCATGCTGGGTAAAAAGTCTATCTTTACTGAGCGGCACAGCTGAAAGGGCCTCAGCTGCAGCTGTCAGTCAGAAAGCTTACTGTAAAGAAGAAACAGAAAAGGAGGGGGAGGGGCTACTTGGGAAGTGACCGGTCAGTGTGACGTCATATCTGGAATGAAGGAGGGGAATGAAGTGGTAGGCGTGTGACTGCATACGGTACCGTCAGAAGTCTGAATGGATGGTCTTCATAATCTTAAAGACGTTGATCTAAAGGCTTCTGCTGAAATGAAATGCTCCAAAGCTTGATTATGATTTCTTATTTCATTTATGTATTATTTATAATACATTGGTGGGAGCAGGCTTTACACGTCCCATGATTGATCTGTTGAAGGAATGAAAATGTTTTGTTTTCCATTATGCAATTCCATTATTCTGTTCAGAAACCCCTTCCAAGTTGTTACAATTGGAAAATAGTTTTGATTAAAATTTTTGGGGTCATAATTTCATCTGTTATTTCTTAGTTTTAGAGTCTTTACTATGATTATAGCCATATTTTATGTTTGAGGTTTTTCTAATATATTAAATTCAGAAAATAAACAGTACTGGTGTGCTGAAGTGTGTTCTCTGTAGAGGATGGACACACAACATGTCATTTGACCAGGGGCACCTAGATTTGCACATAACTATATATACATATACATCCGATTAGGCATAACATTATTATTATGACCACCTCCTTCTTTCTACACTCACTGTCCATTTGATCAGCTCCACTTACTGTATAGCTGCACTTTGTAGTTCTACAGTTACAGACTGTAGTCCATCTGTTTCTCTGATACTCTGTTACCCCCTTTTACCCCCTTTATATATATATATATATATATATATATATATATATATATATATATATATATATATATATATATCGCTGTTGTCAGAAGAAAACCTTGTATCTCCAAAATAGCAACTTTACAGAAGAAGGAAAAAAACCTACTTTACTTTTAATGTAAGTCAATGGAACCAGACGTCTTTCCAAGTAATTTTGAGTTTCTTTTGGTCCATTCATGATGAAATTTACACACAATGTAAAGGACAACAGGTACTTTTAAATTAGGTCAAAAACTGAAAAACGTCAAAAACGGATATACAAGGTTTTGTTCCGACAGCGATATATATATTTCAATACTATATGAAAGTAAGAGACCCTTTATTTAGTCAGTTTCCAGTCAAAATGGCTATTATGTACAAATTATTTGTTTTTTCAGTTTTAGCAAAACAAAAACAGCAAAAATTGCACTAAAGTCTCAAGAAATAAATATAATTTCAGTTTTTCAGTATTTAGAATGCCCATGTTTTGCTTTCATTTATGTACTTTTTTTTGCTTTCCATTTGATTCCATTCTTTTCAGGTGACTTGCTTTCATTTTTGCCAGTTTTTCAAAGACATTTGATACTTTTCCACTCTACCAAGGTTCAGTCTTCGAAGTTGGTTGTATTTTCGAAGTAATCTCAGACACTTACAGTTATGTAGGACTCTGGGGTGTTTAGTCAGTGTTATGCTTGGTTTCACCTCTTTCTGTTGTCTCATTCATTTCTTGATGAGGGCTTCTTGACAGCTACACGTCCTTTCAGACCCATAGCGCTGAGTCGTCTTCTCACAGTGGAAGGATGGAGAGAAAGTCCTGTGGATGTTTTCAGATCTGAAACAGCTTGATTTTCTCCTCCCTCTCAAAGATCAAAGCTTTCTGATTGGGGCAGTTTTGGTTTCTACCAGGTCTTCCAGGTGGTTGTTAGGAGTCTAATTTTCTCTGTATTTTTAATAGTTTTAAGCTTCAGTTTCGCAAACTACAGCTATTTTCACTCATTTCATGTTTGTTTGTGTGTGTGGGAGTGTGACGTCTCTGTTCCACCTTTGACTCTTTGCATCTTTGGCTCTGTCCTGCTCGTATTTGGGCACACAGAGTCTTTCCTCTGCTGACTTTGTGAGTTCGTTAGGGAGAGAAGTCAGGCGTTAGAACGGAGAACTGCTCTCAGACTACTCTCTCCAGAAAGGCCTGCTGTAACACGGGTGCCTTCATTTTAGATGTTTATGCATCGTATGATCATTGTATAGAGTTATAGATGTACACTGATGACGTGTTTAAAATAAAAATCCACATTGACATTCCATGACACATTGTTTTCCATAGTCGTTGTCACTGAGTGGAATAAATGAGTAAAAGTGCTCCAAAATCGGTTTTGTAGATTTCTACATTTCTCAGTGTGAACTGATCCTTACATAGCTCAGAGTAAAAGCTGTCTTCTTGAAGGCGCTGGTCAGGGCTGGTCAGGGCTGGTCAGCGCTGGTCAGGGTTGGTCAGTGTGAGAGCGGTGCCGCCCCCATCACTGATGTTTTAGGCGTTTTCTGTGTTTTTGTGCTTTGGGTCAGCAGCTGTTTAACCTGCTGTTCAGCGCAGTCTCAAAACTCCAGCAACTACAGGAACATCCCCGCACACATCCCTCACCATCCCTCCGTCCTCTCCTCGCTCTCTGTTTATTCAGGTGGGGCAGTGGAGGGAATGTTCTCTCTCTCTCTCTCTCTCTCTCTCTCTCTGTTTCTCTCACTTGTAGTTCTGCCTTTTTTATTTTTTAAACTTTCTTACACTCTCTTGCTCTTACTTTGCTTTCTTTCTTTCTTTCTTTCTTTCTTTCTTTCTTTCTTTCTTTTAACTTCTCTTTCACTCACTCCTGTTCTGTGTCCTTCTCTCTCTGTCCATCTCTCTCTCTCTCTCTCTCTCTCTCTCTCTCTCTGTGTTCGTTCACTTTCTTTCTTTTTCTTCTCTTTTTTTCATGTCTTCTCTCTCACACTCTCCACCTTTTCTCTTGCTCTTTTTTGCTTTTTCTCTTTTCCTCTTTCCTATCTCTCTCCCCCTTTTTACTCTCTCTTCTCTCTCTGTCCATCTGTCATCTGTCTCTCTTTCTCCCTCTCTTTCTTTCTTTCTTTCTTTCTTTACTCTTTCTTGCCCTGTCTTTTCCCTCCCCCTGCTCTCTCTCTATATATCCTCTTTTCTCGATCTCTTTTCCTCTTTCGCTTCACAGATTCTCACCCAGTCCATCAGTTAACTGGTCAGTGAGTCGGTCAGTTAATTGGTCAGCATTTGTGTGCGTTTGTGTGTGTTCTCTCTCTTGTGGGAAAAGTCTTGCTCTCTCGTCCCCGAACACCTGCTGGCCGTCAGACGGAGGGGAGCGGAGCTGAAATCCTCTCTCAGGCCGAGCGGCCGTGTGTTTACAGCATGTCTACAAGCCCGTCTGCAGAAGAACAAGGCTTTGTTTTTCCTAAAGCTGGAGCGAGCCGGCCTGCTGTCATACGGCCTCTCTGTCTGGGTCCTGTATGAACTCTAGAGAGCAGAAATACGATGCCTGATTCCTGTGCGGTCAGGATAACCAGTGATTCGAGTTTTAAGGAGGACTTCAATCTGGCAAGCGAAGGTGGAACCAGCACTCTTAGTCTTTTCAAGGAATCAAGGAAACATTTTGAATACCTGTTAATGTAACTTCAACTGATATTTTAACATTTTATTTAAACAAAAAAAAGTTTTGAGACGTTTTCAAGTGACAGGGATGTGATTTGGTCTTAGGCTTTGTACTTTGTACTTGTTCCAAAGGAGTTCCTGTTAACCTTCATTCATTATACGCGACCCCATTATTAGCATGTTAAGCATATTTTAGTGGACTAGCACTATGGGCTGGGTTATAAAGGTGGGCGTTGGGCTGAGTGGGTAGCAGTTGGTGGTCAGTGGTATAATGATATCTGGGTGGGTGCTGGTGTTGGTCTTGGAGAATGCAGTGTGTCAGATATTACAGAGTGGGCGCTATGTAGCTTTCATCTGTCATATGATGCCACTTCTGTGGTCACTGAACTAACTCCTTAAGTACTGAGGCTCAGGTGGGTATGCGAGGAGTGTGTGGTCACTTTTCCTACGGCCTGATCGTTGCGTTGAGGTAATATGAGTCTTTCGCCCTGTTCTAATACTTTTTCAACATGTCCTCACCGACTTCGCAGCTCCACTCAGTAGTGCGTTACACCTACGTTGCACAAGTGAGAGGCACAGGGGCGGATTTTCCTGTGGGAATCCATCTCCCTCGGCTGCCCATCATGCAAACTTTGCAAACTTTTTGGAGAAGTGTGAAGAAATTTGTGTATAGCTGCTTTGTCTGGCTATAAACTTTGGTGTAGTTGCTAGTAGCTGTATAGACTTCAGCGTGCTAACTACCAAGCTAGAGAGGAAAGTAATGAAGTTGGATCAGCAGTTTTATATGAGAGATGAAGTAGTTTGCACATGTAGTTGTTTATTTGTTTCTTCTTCTTATTATTATTATTAATATATAACCCAGTAAATCACACAGATTAGTCATACTTGGTGTATAAAGGCCGGACGATATGGAAGAATTAAGACTTGAAGACATTGTCGTAATTTGTCTCAAGATGCTTATTTTGAGTTAGAACAAACAAAATCTAACAGAAAAAGTTTTTATAATTGAACTGCTGCATATGTAAATATTTCCGCCCAACAGTTCATAAAAATTCAGTTAATGAAATAAGATGATGTCGTAATGGCTGACAGCTAGTTGGTAGAAATAAACCAAGAAAGGCTGTGCGGTACTTCGACTTTGTCACAGGGAAGGGTGTTGTTGGGCACAATGTGAAGTGGGATGCTTAAAACTCATGTTAAAATCGCAGTAAAGCACTGAGTCAAGAGGCTTATTGCTTTTATGAAACGGCGGTCCTTAAAAATATGATGAAATACACAGTTCTTCAGAAAATAAGTTATTGTTAGTTTTTATGAATAATAATCGACATAAGAAGAAACTTCCTTTAGAGCGCAGTATCATTAGCCAAGCAGCCACGGACCACCGAATGAAGAAAACGTTGGGTCGCCCATCGCTGTATACTGCGGTCATTTCATGAACTTTTTGTCGTATAATAATGAACATATGATAAAAACCTGTTTCATGTTAAAACTTTCACTTTATAAGTACGTGTTGTTCACCTGATCACCACCGCAAGTCTTATTTAGCACCAATCCAGCGGTGCCCTCTTCTCACTCTGAGGCTGAATCATCAGTGTCTCCCTGCTCCCTACATAGTGCACTACATCGGAGTGTAAATACTGGATCCTGCAGCCCAACAGTGCAAAATGCAGAAATAGTCATTTGGGATTTAGATACATCCATACTCACCAATTGATGCACTATTTGTCTGCGCAGGCTGGAATTTCTAAACTTTCACAGCTAGAACACTATTTAGGGAGTAACGAGCCGTTTGGGATTCAGCCTGGGTTTGATGCTCCTTCTGTCTGAAACATGACAAGTGTGCAATCCATTCAGGTGACAATTTAGACTTGTAGACTGATGTTTTACAGTTAATCATACTTTAATTCAAGCCTGTAATATTAGTAATGGTGTCGTTTGACCTGTTGGCTATCTGTTAGCCAGTTAGCTAGCTGTCCAGCCTAGTTCTAGTTAAGAACATAAGTCGCCAGCCCCTCACTTTAAACAAAAAATGGGTTCTTACTTCATCACTACACTCGGTGGTCCGTGCAATGAGAGTCAAAGATTATTCCATTTACAGCACAAGGGTTTTCATAGGTTGGTGGTCCTATGGAAGTTGGTCATAGGTTGATTTTACAATGGATTCGAACACGGCTCAGCATCAGATTTTGGGACCATCTTGCAGTATGAGTTACTGTACAGTGGTTACTGTTTACAGGTTCTGGATAATTGGTCTGTCAGTTTTTACGATCCATGCCGTTTTAGAAGTATTGACGATACATTGGTACACTCAGAAATATGTACAGATAAGTAATTTTTCATGATATCAATTACACATCATTATATTGCTGACTCCTAACTACAGTTCTAATGTGTGTTTGTGTAATATATAACAAAAATAATATTTTTACTGTGTTATTAATATTATTATTATTATTATTATATTCTTGGCTTCGCTGAATTTTCCAGCACAGAGGTGGACCTGAACCCAGCCCAAAATAAACTCCAGCTGCGGACCGAAAGGGGACGACCCTTCCGTGCTTCTGATGAACGGAGGCGGCGAAAAACAAAACTGCGATTTCTGACCCCGCGCAGTTCTCAGGCCAAGAGAAGCTCAGAGACGCAGGAGGGAGAGACAGAAATAGAGAATGCACTAATTCCCCACGAGACAGGACCGCTATGTGAAATAGCATGTCTTCAGTTAGGCATGCCACCATCCCGTCAGTGTGATGAGCCTTATTTTGAACAGCTGGGAAAGATGTGTTTCAGAGCAAGAACCAGAGCCAAGAGATCAGACGTTAGCTGCAGCCACTGAAGTGAATCACAAACTGCTTTTCATTTTAAAGGGTCCATGTCTTGGAAAACCGAATGTTCCTTTTGCTTTTGTAAGGTGGTAGATAAACACTGTCAAAGTTTCGAAGGAATCACCTGCAGACCATAAATGGAAACTAAGCTGCAAAAACATGCCATTTTGGATTCATCAGTGTTGTGATGTCACAGTCACGAACACATGTGCATATGACCATCCAGTCAGCCTACAGCAGTGCATATAGTGAAAGCTGTGCAAAAGTCACAGACCACCCTTCATTGGTTGAATTTCCAGTCACTAAGCCATCTTTTGTTTTGCTCTGTCTTGTTTGTGTTTATGTTTTTGATGTTTCCCTGCTGGCTGAGGAATTTGCCATCATATTGACTGAGATACACCACAGCCGGGGTGCTGTCTGAGCTGGTAGTGTTAGGCTGCATGAGCAGCTGCGAGGCCTTTTGGGTTGACTGCCAGGGCGACGCTACAACACAGCTACTTGGCTGACTGGGCCGGGCACTTGGGTGCCGCTACACTGCAGCTATGAGGCTGCCTGGACTGGTGATGTTCGGCTGCAGGAAAATGCCACTCCTTAGTGACTAAGGACATTTTCTTTGTGGCTTCCTGGGCCGGCCTGCTGTGTGATGCACCATGGTTGCGGTGTGAGACTTTCCCTGTGGCTAAGGACTCTTTCCAGGCTCGCTTAGTGACTCTATACCATGGCCATTGTGCTCTTCCCCGCTAGCTGTGGAGCCTGTTGAGTTGTGTGTGTGTTGTTGTTGATTATGTAGTTTGTTACTTTCTAATCTCTTTGTAAAGCGCCCCTGGGTTCAAAGGCGCTATTTAAGTTGAACTGATTGTTATTCATTACAAGTTATTTATTCATAAAAAAAGCTATAAACACAGACAGAAACACAAAAACCTATGACTACATATAAAATCCTTTTTTCAGTATTTAGCGTGTTCACCCTTTACCTTGATAAACGTTTCTATTCTTTTCAAGACCCTCGCTTTGCGTTTTTCAAAGAAATCCGCAGGGATATTTTTCCACACCTTTAAAGTTCAGTCTTAGAAGTTGGTTGCTTTTTCTGCTTCTCACAATCCAAGCAATCGCAAACACATCACCAGTGATGCTGAGGGCTCTGTTGTGGTCAGTCCATTGTTCTGGGAGCACCAGCAGCTTCTTTGTTTGATTTGTAGCATTTCTTTTTTCTGTTGTCTGTTTCCTTTTCTCACTGAGGGCTTTTTGACAGTTACACATCCTTTCAGACCCATAGAGCTGAGACGTCTTCTCACAGTGGACGGATGGACAGAAACACCGGTGCATGTTTTCAGATCTGAAGCAGCCTGATTTTCTCCTCTCTCTCAAAGACGAAAGCTTTAAGCGCTGTTTATCTGATGGGGACCGTTTTGGTGTCTACCAGGTCTTCCAGGTGGTTGTTAGGAGCCACATTTTCTCTGAAAATCTCATATCTCAATTTCTCAATTTCTTTTTCGGTTTTTGACATCATTTGAAAATACCCGTTACCCTTTACATTGTGTGTGAATTTCATGATGAACGGACTAAAAGTAACGGCTCAAAATGACTTGGAAAAAATTCTGGTTCCATTGACTTACATTAAAAGTAAAGCAGGTTTTTCCTTCTCCTGTAAAGTTACCATTTTGGAGACACAAGGTTTTGTTCCGACAGCAGCCAAGTGAATCTTATATCTAACCTCTTTTGAAATTTCTCCTGAAAAATGAGACCATTTTGACTGGAAATTCAATAAACTTCCTGGTTTCTGACTTTTGCACAACACTATGTGTATAAAAGGAGTGTAGTAGATTAATAGATTTAAATAAATCCCTCATATGCCAAATCCTTGTCAGCAGTTATATTAGTGGTGGGTGTGCATGTCAACATACTTGGACTTGTATGTGTGGTGACAAATAGTCTGCATGAAGCCACAGTCACTTCACACTTTTGCAAGCCTCCATTCCGCATCAAAGAGCGTTTGACACATTGATCTGAAAGAGCCTCATGTGGTTTCTATAGTGGTGTGTGTATGTATGTGACTGTGAAGTGGGAGCCTCGTCATTAGCTGCTGAATGAAGAGTTTGCTGAATCATTTTTGACTTGATCCACATATACTGTCAGTTAAATTCACCCTTTAACCCCTTAAATGGTTTTGAAAACTTAAAAGGTTTTTTTACACACTTCTATAAACTAAGAATAGCTCAACTACTATGCATTGAAGTCCTTGTAGTTACTGAATAATAAGCCTTAGTATGTAAAAAGCCTAGGATTTTAAGGGGTTCGTGTTTTGTCCTTTTATTTAAAAAGGTTTTAGCAGTTGTTGTGGTCGATTGCCTTTGTCAGATGGGCTATAAGTCATTTGAAAGTCATGAAAGTATCAACAAACATGTTCCCCCCTCCACTCTCAAGACATTTCTCAGACTTGACTCATTACGTCTCTCGCCCAACCAGTTCAGATGTCTAGGTTTTGAAACATGTGAATAGGTTTAGTCATATAATCCTAAATGACTGTCTTTACATTTTTAATTTTTTTAATGCAAGTTAATCAAACAAGAAGCGCTTTTGAAGTATTTCTGTTGTCGCATGTATTATGAAATTTTAACACGTTTTAAATGGCAGCTGTCATTTTTATTTTCTGTAAAAAAAAGCGTTTACAAGCACAAACGCAGAGAAATGGAGAAAACTTTTTATTCAAACAGTGATATACAGTGTGAACTTCAGGCTGCAGTATGTTTTAGATAAACCAAAGTTTTCAAGATCACTGGCTTTTTTTAAGAATTTCCAAAAATTCTTAAATGTTTCCAGATATTTATGAAATTTCAAACAACATTTTATATCCATTTTACCATCTTGACTCCAAATGTGTCTCAGTATGGGCTAATGTACTAGCATAGGCTAAAAAATATAAACGAAAACACAGACTTACTTTGCTGGGCTTTAAGCTTTAGCTCAGCTATAGCTGCTTTTCTCGCATCTCTGGCAGGAAAATGTCTCTCAATGTTCAACTTTTTACAAGGCTGAAGTCAGATTCTCATTTGGCAGCTTCTTGTTCAACCATAAAGGGTGCCGTTTAAGGTGGAACGGGATTCAAACAAGAAGCTGGTGAATGAGAAGCGACTTCAGCTTCAAGACTAATTAGTATTTGACAGTTTCTCATTGCAGATTAAACCAGCTGGAGTGATTATAAATGCAAATAAGTCCATTTGTCGCCAAACTATCGATGTTTGTCTTTGCCTTTTTCTTAGCTACTAGCTAGGCGAGAGTGTTGTCTGTGTTGCTATGATGACCAGTCTTCAGGTTAAATCTTCAGGGTTAAAGGGTGAATTGGCATTTGTACATTAACTCCAGACCATTTATTGTTAAAACTGTGTTTAAATGACCAGCAGAGCTTTATTTCACTGTAAAGGAGGATAATTTTATTTTTGCCTGAAAATCGAATTCTGCTGTGGAGGCACAACAGGGCAGTAAAAGACAGGGCAGTAGAGACTCCACCAGACTGAGACAAGCAGATAATGCTGGATCCAGATAAAGGAGGCAGAAAAGAGCAAATCCGACCATCCTCTAACAAATCTAGTCTGAAATGTGACAGAATTTGTATGATTTGCAAAATAGAGTAGGTGACCTAAAGTGAAGTGCCTCAGCTATACATTATATATGTGTCCAAACATTCACAGACAGCTGTTCATCTAACGTTTCTTCTGAAGGGTGTCGACAGGAAGTTTGTACCCCTTTTGCGGCAGTAACAGCCTCTACTCTTCTAAGAAGGCCTTACACTTAATGTTGGACCATTGCTGTGAGGATTTGATTGCATTCAGCCACAAGAGCAATAGTAAGGTCAGGTACTGACGTTGGGTGATTAGTTTTGAATCACTATAACTCATCGCAAAGGTACTGACTGGCGCTTAGTCACTCCAGAGACCACAATTCCAGTGCTTCACAGTGCAGTGATGCAGTCTCAGAAAAAAAAGGTAGTGAACTGTCACTGGGCTGGAACCAGTCATGGCACTGGGGTGGCATCCTCAAGGGTCCGTGTTCAGTACCTCTCATCATACCTTCACCATCTTGCACTGCGATTATATTTTTAAGTTGCATTGACTCCATACACCATCTCAAACTTTTGAGGCTACTGTTTTACCTTTGAGGGGACAGTTACGCGGCACATACCTATTCAGTACCTTTTTATTCTAGCAGCATTAGGGGGGTCTTTATACACCTCTAGTTGACGCTTGGCTGAGGCTCATGTGTGGCTGCTTCAGAGCGCCTGATTCTGTTGACAGTGTTTTTCTATGAAGATTTTACTAGCTATACAATGGGTGCACCTTAAAGAGCATTCACTAATTACAAGGGGTGTCTGGATACTTTTGGACATGCTGTATATTAATAGGGTATTAATAGATGTGCTCTTATGTCCTACAGGAACTACAACAAAATCTCCAGTGTGCAGGGCAGTCGGCTACAAAATCTCATACGCCTGGAGACTCTGGATTTGAGTAATAATGACATCATCGACCTGCGGGAGCACTGCTTTCCTCCTGGCCTTCGCGTCAGAGAGCTGTAAGCATTTTCTCTTTTCACTTTGATTAGAAGTGATTAATAGAAAAAGTTAACGGCCAAATGTCCGTTAGCTGAGACAAGTTTGGTGTTTGAAATGGGCTTTTGTTTTGCAGTAGAGCTATGAGAATAATACAGCTTGGTCATTCTCCAGAAACGTCCACTTTTCTGTCTGTCCATAGGTGTCACTGGTGTTACCAGTCCTCCTGTACTCCTGTTACCAGTGACGTTTTTGATAAAAAATGCATTTTACAAAATAACTATTACGGAGCATCACACCTCATGTTGTCAGTCATGGAACATCCACTAAAATATGTGTTTTAATTTCTAATTTTTTGCAATGACGTAAGAATAAAATAGGTCACAGCAGTGACTTCGGCTAAAAGCTTCATATGAAATCATGAGCTACATGAGAAAATCTCTGATAACTCAAAAAGTGGGCTTACTGTGTGCTTTTCTTCATAGATCCTCAGAAAACAGATAAAAGGAAGTCAAATGACATCATCAGTGTGGTTTTTATTTCAAAATAAGAGATTGTTTGTGATGCAGTAACGCCAGTGACACAACTTTCATTCTGTATTTTGTAACTTTCATTATATATTTATTTTCATTATATATTTATATTCTACATTCTATATTTATTTAGCATTTGTTTTCTTTGTCATTTAAATTATATGTCATAGTCATGTATAGATTATTGTAGTTAAAATAGCAGAAAAGCATGTTTTTCCCTTCACGGCCTCACCCTTCACACATGACTGTGATGAGAAGCACATCTGTGGTGCTTGGAATTCTAGATAATTGATTTAAAAAACAATATAGCTAAATTCATGGTTGAAGAAGGTGTTGTAATTCTTAAAATAACGTGTTGTTTTATTTTAAAATGTAAATAAATTGTAGCCCTAACATTCTTTTGTGTGTGTGATATAAGTGTGATATATCTCTAAACGCTAGGGACACAAAAATGGACGTTTCTGTAGACCCAGCTAACAAGTAATGGGAGCTTGTATAAACCAGTTAGCATTGTCATATGTAAATTAATTTTAGTTATGTTATGTACTTTTGTCCATTTTTATAGATAACAGTAAGTCATACAGTGTCCGAAACCATATAAGCAAGTTTATTTGAGATTACTGAACATAACATTCTCATCGGTCCGCTGCTCCGCTGGGTGATGTTACGTGTGTGAGCTATAAGCAGGTTTTGTGAACTGATCTTGGTCGTCTGTCTGTATCTGCAGGATCCTGAGCAGTAATAAGATTGTGCACCTGGAGTCTGGAGCGTTCAGGAACCTGGCTTTCAGTCTGCAGGTCCTCCGGCTGAGCAGAAACCGCCTCACACAGCTGCCTGTCAAAGGCCTGGAGCTGCCCAAACTCACCCAACTGTGAGAGCATCCGCATTCATGTCCACAGAGCACCGTAGTTCAGGGAAACCAAACCACATAAAATCAGATAAAGAAAACGAGCCGCCTAATTTATCGAATGCTATTATATTCTAATATTAACAAACCTAATGTTCCAAGATGGGTAGTGTAGACTTCAGTCACCACTGACAAACAGCAGAGCTTGAGCTTGAGCTGTGACTATATCGACTCTGAGAGATGTTTCTGAGTTCGAGTGCTGAATCAGCAGGGAGGAGGATGAGGTTCTGAATATGCAGTGAATCCACGAGCAGCTAATTCTTTCTCTTTCTGCCTTCCTTTCTCTTTTTTTTCTGCATTGCTTTCTCTTACTGTCTTTCTCATTCTGTCTCACTCTTTTTTCTGTCTAATGTTCTAGATATTTATTTTATTCTTTCTTCTGGTCTCTTTTTTCTCTCCTTTTTCCTTTCTTTTTCTTTCTACTTGTGTTTTTCTTCCTTGCTTCTCTCTCTTTCTCCCTTACTGTCTTTATCTCTGTTTCTCTGTTGGTCTTTTTCTTCCTCAAGCATGTCTTTCATTGTCACTTTCTTTCTTTCTTTCTTTCTTTCTTTCTTTCTTTCTTTCTTTCTCTGAACTTAGATTTCGACCCTGCAAAAGAAAGCAACTTTCTAAATAGGGGCACCCCCAGTTCCATCTCTCTCTCTCTCTCTCTCTCTCCCTCTCTCTCTCTCTCTTTCTTTCAGCATGCTTTGTTCTGCAGGTGGCTGCAGTGTTACTCTATCTGTTGTCTGCTTGTGGCTACAAGGTGGAGAACACAAAGCCTCCATCAGGGTGCTTCTCTCTCTCTCTCTCTCTCTCTCTCTCTCTCTCTCTCTCTCTCTCTCTCTCTCTCTCTCTCTTTCTTACACTCACAAGCACAACTCTCTGACCCTCACACCTGGGGCTTGTATCTAGTTGTACAAAGCCACAGCTCTGAGGGATCAGTTGGTCTAATGGGCTGCTCACATCAAAGAGGGAACCTGCCAGTTTGCTGTGATGTGTCCAGTGCTCAGGGTGATGAGATGCAGGGCCAGAAAAGAGTGCTGGGGGATTTGATTTACACCTTCAGACTTTACACATTCATCCATAGGTGCTAATAAAAAGATCTCATAGTTTGCTGGGCCGAGTTTTCTCTGGTTGCTCGTTGCTGCATGGAGACAAACAGATGTGCACTTTGCTGTCAAACTACCTTACTCTCAATTCTGTAGACTGATGCCAACTAGCTTCACCTGAGGAGGTTTGATAGCATAATGTGTGGGATTAGACTGGTCGATTGGTGCGGGATAAACTATCCATGATTTCCACAAATTCACACACATATCCTGGATTTAAGGGATAATTACAGAAACTCCCCAGATTAAACTAATCCAGCTACTATAGGGTTTAGGTATGTATCTAGGCATCCTAGAACTTCAGTAAAGACTTCCATTACCTACTTTGAGCATAATTGCAGTTGAGTTATATGTGTATATGTGTGCATATTTTTCAGAGAGCTAAGCAGGAACCGGCTGCGTTTGATCGAGGGCCTGACCTTCCAGGGTCTGTCCAGTCTGGAGGTGTTGAAACTTCAGAGGAACAACATCAGCAAGCTGACAGACGGAGCGTTCTGGGGCCTGGCCCGCATGAGGACACTGTGAGTTCATACTGCTTCATAAAGAGCTCGTAACACGTTAATAAAAGCATTAGTAATGGTGTAGCACTCAAGTGCAGCACAGTTTTCCATGGTAGAGGTATATATGAGGTAAATTAAACTAAGTGGGCTTGATGGTCCCACATGCAACATATGTAGCACATGTAACACATAAAACAATAGCTATTAATGGTAGATGATTGTATATAGAGTGAAGTGCCATCATGAGAAACATATAAGCCATATGTAGCCATAGACTGTATGGTCTGCCTAACTCAGGGATTGGCAACATGCGGCTCTTTTACTGTTGTGGCTCCACAGCTGAAATTCATTTTTAGGTCAAAATAAAATAATCCTCCTTTGCAGTAAAATAAAGCTCTGCTGATCGTTCTAGCACAGTTTTAACAGTGATTGGACTTAAACACTGGAGTGGCTACTGTGTAGCCCATAACTGCTAATTCACCAACCTTTAACCCTGAAACGCAGAAACAATCTCGTCTAGTTAGTAGCAAACAAAAAGGCAGAGAGAAATATTTAAGACAGACATCGACTTTTTTGCATTTATAAACACTTCATCTGGTTTCCTGATATGTGTAATCTCCAACAAGAAACTGTCAAACACTAAAAAGTCGTGAAGCTGAAGCCAGTTTCTTGTTCGAACTGTCCCGTTCCACCTTAAATGGCACAGCAGTTATATTCCAGTGCATCAGGCACCATTCAATGTGGAACGGGAAAATTCGAACAAAGAGCTGGAGAATGAAAAGCGACTTCAGCCTTTTAAAAAAATCAAACTCTGAAAGACATTTTACAAGAAGCTGTTCTACTTTTGTTTCCTGCTGGAGATGTGAGAAAAGCAGCTATAACTGAGCTAAAACTTAAAGCAGAGCAAACTAAGTCTGCGTTTTCGTTTATGCAATAGTTTTAGCCTATACTAGCACATTTGCACATACTGAGACATATTTATAGTCAAGATGGTAATAATAATATTCACCAAAAATATCCTTGGCTCTTTTTGAAGAAGTTAATGCTTTATGTGTTGTTTTTGGTGTTGGTAAAGGTCTTTGTAGTCTGGTATGTAGTTATAATGGGAGTGAGTTGGACCAGGTTTTACAGTCATGGCCTGGTGTCTTGAAACATGCTGGAACTCAGGAAACATCAAAAAAAGTTAACTTTATACTCACCGCCTGCGGGAGGTTCACAGGCCAAGTCCAATTTGTGAAGTTTTGTGAAATAGCTAATCATATTTAAGGTCATTCGTCTTCATTGTGACAGGTAAATTACCTGTGTAAGTGTAATAGCTGAGCTGTTTCGCTTTGGTTTTGCAGTCATTTGGACTATAACAGTCTGAAGGAGGTGAACAGTGGCTCTCTGTATAGACTGGAGTCTCTCCTGCACCTCCATCTCTCCAACAACCACATCTCCAGCTTCAACCCTGAGGGATGGGGATTCTGCGAGAGGCTGCGAGAGCTGTGAGCTACTCTCTACTGAGTTTTCCCTTTTTGTCTGATTTTGTTTCTGCTCTCTGTCCAGGATTTTAATGTAAAACAGGGATGCAAAGATGAATAGATTTTTACCTTTAACCCGAAAACTTCATAATAGTTATTGAATTTTAAATGTTGAGATCAGTATTCAAATGTAAAGAGCCTAAATCATGAAAAACTGAATTTTATTATATCTGAAGTGTATTTATTCTTTTAATAAAACAGTTTGATGTATATACACTGCAAAAAAGATATCCTGTCAAGTGAACTGGTCTTAAATCTAGTCAATATCTCTAATATTTGCCATTTTTAGATGGTTTTGTGCTTATTATAAGTTTTTCTAGCTTAATTTTTTAGTTTTCTTACTCATTTTAGGTAATTTTATTCAGTACAATTGTCTCACTAAATTGGCAGATACTTTTGCTGGTTTCAGGCACATTTCTTAAAACAAGCAAACTTATCTACAAAATATAGTATGATAACTTTACTTAATAAAATAACTGAAAACAAGTGAAAATGTGTAGAAATAAGGTAAACAATCTTAAATTAAGCTTATAACAATCTCAACAGGAGAAATATTAGATTTATTGACCATATTCAAGATCATTTTAATTGACAATTTTCTATTTTTTGCTGTGTGAACAGTTAATGTTTCAAAAAAATACTTTTTATTCCCTAGTCTGTACAGTTTATATATAGACACTAAGCAAAATTGCTTAATTTCTATTCATTGTTTTTGTGATAATCATGAAAACCAACACATTTATCTGCCTTAACAACTTACAGCAGTTCTGCTCCACCCAGTCATGCAGAGGTTATAAGGCTTGTTGGACTGCTTTTTAAACAAGGCACACTACACAGCAACCAGTCCGAACAGGGTTATTTACATATACGTATACCAAAGGCACAGTATTAAAAACAGTTAAATTCAGAATGATTTAATTGAGGTTAGAAACAAGGCATGTAAAAATGAATGATATTGCTAAAACCTATTTTGGCCATAAACCATCTAAAAACAGCCTGCAGTATAAAAGTTATAGTCTAAAGACCCTTTGGCAGGTCCAGACTTCCATTCTTTATTCTTATAAGTACATAAGCTGCATATTAATGTTATAATATTATTTATTTGTAGTAGTCGTAATAACTTAGGCTTAGAATTTAAGGTATGTTGAGGTGAAGCAAGAAAACTCAACTTAATGCAACTCATATAACCAGATGTGTGTACATGTGTGTCCCTGTTAGGCACCTGGCCCATAACAACCTGACAAAGCTGGCCGAGGGCAGTTTTGCCAAGTTAGTAAACCTGCAGACGCTTCGTTTGGGCCACAATTCGATCAGCCACATCTCTGAAGGGGCCTTCAGGGGCCTCGCTGCTCTGCGTCTACTGTAAGTGCTCACTACACTACATTTCTGTTGTATTTTTATGCTTAAGTCTCTATTGCACTCAGTATACTCTATTTTTCTAGAATGGTCTGGGTTTCTTACTGTATGTTTCTGTTATATTTAAGATGCTCACTACCTGCTGAATGCTTCTTACAGTCATTCTGTTCTGTTCTTATTGGATTTCTTGTACATTTGGAGATGGGGTAATGTAGTGGTTGTCTGGGATTCTCAGTAATTTTAGTCCTCTTCAAATTCACCATAGCAGTCAATTGTACAGGCCAGTCCAGCAGCTTGTTGAAATAATCCCAGGTTATGAAAATTCTGTGCAAACTGACATATTGGCAAAAAATCAGTTAAATCTTTTGGAAAATGAGGTTTCACTGTATTTAAGCAGGCAAAGCATTTACTGAGATGATGTTCACTTTTCTACTCTAAGAGTAAGACTCATTTTTGTAAAATCACAGAAATAAAGTTAGGTTTATGTAATGTTGACTGTTGGGTTTAAATTCCCAAGATATCGAAACATTGCATGCATTTCAGACAGCTAGGTAGATGGTCAGGGTAAACAAATTTACGATGGAATTAAATTATTGTACATGTTCTCTGCCTGTGAGTAGCTGAAGCCATTGCACATCATCGCTGTCCAAAAACCAGTATCTCTGAAATAGGAGAGGCCAAAAACACTCTTACCTTTCAATGTCAGTCAATGTAAAAAGATTTTGGTGATTTTAGAGCATTTCTATTGGTCCATACATTATGAAATTTTCACACAACGTAAAGGACAGCTGGTGTGTTAAAATGATATAGAAAAATAAAAATCAACGGAAATGGAGATACGTGGCTCTCTTTGGACAGTGACGATATGGAACATTGGTCATAAGCATTATAGACGTTCTGTGGTAAAGTTGCATGAATTCTGTTACATTACCTCCCCATTTAACACAGATCCTGTCCAAATAGTACTGTAGTAGTATACTGTGCATCAGTAATGCTGTTATATTCATGATTTTTAGTACAGTTTTAGCACTACTTTAAGTGTCTTTGAGCTCAGTTTGGTATATCATTTTATTTCTATATTTTTTATTACTGCAATTCCCTGTTACACAGTTCTGCGTTTTGTCCAGCATGCTTCTGCAGTCTGGTCTGAAGCTGTACATACCCAGCTGCCTGTAAAAGGTCCAGTTTAAATGCATAGGCTAACTCTGTCAGTTGATTGTAGAGGTTGTTGTGTAACTGTAGGCGGTCTGGTTTAACTCCAGTTGAAAAAGCTTTTCTCTCTTGTACCCTCTCCATATCAATGAGCATTTAAAGCTTAAAAAGATCATTC
>NC_051231.1:28500048-28542548 GCF_015220715.1 Pygocentrus nattereri | reverse complement strand
CTTTTCTTTCCTCTGTCCCTCCATCCTTCCATTCCTCCTCGTGTCCATCACTCTCCCTGCCCCTTGGCCGCGCCGAGCCCAGCGCCTGATGGGGAGTTTTCGCTCTGGCGGCTGCTGTTTGGTGGAGGTGGTGTGCAGTGGCAGGGTGTGAGGAGAGTTCAGACAGTTCAGGTTTATTTCCCCCTCTGGGCTCAGTGCTCCACTCAGAGACTCCTGCACGTCGCCGCTTTCACACGCATAGCTTTCATGTGTGGGCCTGGATTGAGCTTGAGGACCTGCACGTGTATGATGGAGTCTCAGTTTAATGTAGCAGAGAATCTCTCTCTCTCTCTCTCTCTGTTTCTCTCTGTCCCTCTCTCTCTCTGTCTCTCCCTCTCTCTCTGTCTCTCTCTCTCCCTCTCTCTTTCTGTCTTTCTCTCTCTGTCTGTCTCTCTCTGTCTTTCTCTCTCTTTCTTTCTGTCTTTCTGTCTCTCTCTCTCTCTCTGTCTTCTTTCTTTCTTTTCAGCCTGTTCTGTCTCCTTCCTCTTTTTTCTCCCTTACTCTATTTTTCTTTCTTTTTTCTTTCTTTGTACTTCTTCACTCACCTCTTGTTCTTTCCTCTCCTCTATTTCCTTCCTTCCCTTTTTTATTTTTCCCTCCTCTCTCACCTCTTTTCTTCCTTTCTCTATTTCCTTCCTGTCTTCTTTCTTTCTTTCTTTTTTTCTGCCAGCTCTCTTACCTCTTTTCTTCCTTTCTGTTTCCTTCCCCTCTTCTTTCTTTCTTCATTATTATTCATGCATTACATCCAAGCAGTTGTGTATGTTTCTCCTGGTCCAGCTCGTTGGTCAGTGGGCAGCGTGTGGAGTTTGTGTGTGTGCCCTGTGTTGTGGATCAGACTGTTTGGTCTGTATGAGGTCTGTCTGAATGCTGAGGGACTCTTGATGCAGGGCTGTCCTGTGTAGGAGGTTCTGAGGAGCTGAGGTGAGCTCTGGACTCCAGCCTTGGCCCTGCAGCTCTGTTGTCTAATCCCAAGAGGGCGTGAAATGGGAGGGCAAAGGGGCGTCGGGGCACATCAAACACCCCCTCGCCCCCACCTCGCTGCTTTTATCCCAGCCACTCTGTGGAAGGCGTCCGGTGACGCGCGGCTCTGTCAGAATCCCTCTAGAAGCAGTAGTCCCTGCCGGAGAGCCCATTGACCCGGCCTGGGAAAGAGCGAGAAAGTTCCAGAGAAAAATGACATCAAAGAGCATTCCGTCTGCTTTGTGCCTGTAGATGTTCCCAGAGGCCAGAGCGGATGAGAGAGGAGCGCGTAGCTTTAGCAGCCCACTGAACACGTCACTGTCGCTAATTCCCCCGCATTTGTTTTTTTATTTGGATATTGATGGGTCTGAGAAAATACCCATCAGCCCCTTTCTCTTCCTCCACACTACATCTCCTTTTGAGAACGGCTTAGGGTTTTAATCCCATTTTCATATGAATGGATTTATTGGGATTTGGATATATACTAAATATGCTTTCATGACATGCTAATGAGCAGATGGGGAAGTCCAGTTCATTTCGGTTATTTCATAATAGATGTATGCAATATTTGTGTGTTCCGCATGCAACACACGGGGCTGCTCATGTAGATGAGATATTATCTAGTGAAAGCCATGCTAACCGCTATCAGGCAACATAGACATGCATAAATACCAGCTGGTAGAAACATAAATCCGGTGCTTCAAATAAAAAAGCTGATGTTGCTAAGAACAAATAAAAGCTAATTACTATTTAATAAAAAATAAAAGATTAAAGCTGAAGAATACAATTGGGATTACAATTAGGATTAGTTGTGCTTTGCATTGCCATTTTACCACTATTAGGTTTTATTGCTAAATATGTAAGTATTTCAAATCAAAATGCTGACGTAGCTAAGAACACATAAAAGCTATTTGGTGTTAAATCCTAATAACTTTTATCACTCAATATGTAAATATGTAACCTCAAAATGTTAAAACAGCTAAGAAGATTTATTAGCTAATTAGCATTAGCTGGTTTTCGCAGCACTAGCTGTATACCACTAGCTTTCATGGGTTAATATGTAAGCAGATGGATTGAAGTGAAAATGCTGATGTAGCTACGAAAACATTAGGGCTGATTTTTCGGGTGCTAACTGATCCCTGTTGGCTTTCAATGCAGTGTTTAAGATGAAACGAGCTACTGTAGCTAATCACAAACTGATGGCTTATTAGCATTGGCTCATTCTAGAAGTTCTAACTGAACCCTGCTAGCTTTTATTTTAATTATTAGCAGTGTTCTCAAGTGAGATGGGGCTTGAAGCGGAGAGTGTAACAGAGCTGAAGACCTGGTCAGAGGCTCAGAAGAAAGGTCAGTGAGGAGGTTGAGAGACCACAGCTCTCCAGTGTTTTGGGTGTTTGTGGTAGCGATGGCAGGGGGCCGGAAGAGACAAGTGAAGGTGATGCCTCTATCAGGCGGGAGCTGACGGGTCCTGTCTGTCTCTCTCTCTCACACTTACACACACTCATGGTTCCTGCAGTGTGTCACATCCTTAAGGCTCAGTGAACTTGCATTCGTCCGCAAAAGTTCATGAGCAAAATAATTCACTTCAGTGGAATTTGAGACTGGGAGCGTTTTGCTGAACAGATATATTTTACATTTGAAACTCGGCGTCAAGTTCAGCTTTGGTGAATTTTTAAGTGTGAATCATGCATCCTCGGCCAATAGAGCTATAGATTTAGCTGTGTTGCAGTTTGAAGGGCCGGACCTTCACGTAGCAGCACTGTATATGGATCACTACCCCAAATTTGTTCAAAGTCAGAGTGGACATTTAAAGTATTATTATTAGAATTAAATAATAATTAAAATCTCAAGTTAAACTTTTTGGGGGTTTCTCCAAATGGAATGTACCCTATAAATGATTGTTGTTTAAGCTTATTATTCTCTCAATTAATGCCTTGGGTTTAAATAGATTATAATAAATATCTGAATACTTAACTTAATGCTGTTATCTACTATTATTATTAAGTGCCTTCAGAATAGGCCTTGGCGATAAGACGATGTAATCGGACATCGTTGATGATGGACGAGTAACCAGATGACGATGTTTTGGTAAAAGAACTGAGAGAGAATTAGTCAGGGTTAGTTTACAGTTAAATAGCTCATACACACTGTAGTGCTAGCTCACAGATTCCTCTTAATTTACTTCACGTGAATTGAATCCAAAATAAATACCAACGTGCTTTGGAACTGAGTTACTTGCTGCACTAAAAACCGAGCTAAAAGTTACCTCTAACCTGAAGAGAAAGTTCGTCTGATCATCCTCTACGGCTGATGTGCAGTATTTTCTGTGCAGAATAAGTGCCCTAGTGGTTAGTTGAATATGAAACCACCGCTGTAATGACAGAAAACAGCTTGTTTTTAATGTGGAAAGCCTGTGGACGTGGCTTAAATCACTTACAGTCTGAATTTTCTCCAGCAGGGGGCACACAAGTCGCCGTGAATCTTTTTTAATATTATTTTTAGATATCGCCCAGGCCTACTTCGAGTCGATTCCAACTTGTTAGCCGGTCTTTAGGCTTCTGAAAGGCTTGCTCATGGTTCTTCTGAGTTTGTCCATCCAACTTGATGCTGGTCATCTTTCTTTTTTTTTTACCTTCAACTGTTCCAAGCGTACATATAATTGTATATCTAGGCTTTGAGTGAGAGGTGATGCTTAATTTGGCTTGATTTGGTTGAGGATTCAGTTGTTTTCTTTGCCGTTCAAGGTACTCTCAAGTCTTTTCCAACGCCCGAGGGATCAGTATGTTTCCTGTCTCACTTGTTTAATGTGTAGTTTTCGCATCCATGAAGAGCCACAGAGATGACCCCAGACTGGACAGTTCTGATCTTTGTAGAGACAAATCGATGGATTCAAACATCTTTTCAAGCTCCTTCATCCTTGTTCTGCCGAGTGCCAATCTGCGTCATATATCTTGAGTGCTGGATTCTTAATAAGTGAGCTATGTTGGCTGTGCACCATTTCTGTAAAGTTGGTGGACTGTTTTGTTGTCCTGACCTTGGTCTTTCTTCACGGAAAAAAGTACAGCTTCAAAATGAATGCTGTTTTCATTTGTTTTTATTAATAACAGTGTCATACAGCGCCAGAAACCACATAAGCAGGTCTATTTGATTACATAACGACTCGACACGATTTGAGAATAGTGTGTGATTGTTTTGGAGTGCTAATCGCTGGGTATAAGCTTCCTTTACTTGTGAGCTTCATTAGCCTCGTAGCTCCAGTGCAGGACTAAAGCAAATTCCAGATACCGAACATAACCTAATAGGCTACGTTTGCGATAGGAAGAAAACTGTATACGTTTGGTTTTTGGTCAAGCCGTCGCTTTCCTTGACGTGCCTTATGGACAGAGTTTCATTCTCTGTAATCCTCAGTCAGGAGAGTCAGGAGATCCCGCATTGATGGGTTACACTGCGTATTCATATGGGGGACTAAGATCTTCCATTACTGAGGTCATATCCCTCAGCCAGCTCTGTGTGTGTGTGTGTGAGAGTGTGTGTCTCGGGGGCAGCTTTTGAAGAACGAGTGGGATTAGCCCCCTAGAAGGGTTCAAGCAGCTTGTTCTGCGTTTGAACCACAGCCCATGACAAGGCCGCTGTTTATTACTCTACAAGCTGCCGGGTTGTCCTGTCACTGAAGCCCCCTTTCATGCGGGCGGGCGCGCGGGCCCCGCCCTGTCATCGCCACTAAATTCTAATAAAGATAAAAGTGCGCTTTGAAGGGCGGCACTGGAGCCCCAATCCCTCACCCTCTTCCTAATCTCTGCGCAGTTCAAATGACCAATACCTTCAATCCCACCCCCCCTTATCAGTTTCAGCTATACTAATTTCTCTCTCTGTCCTATTTCCTTTCCCCACACTATTATTTAATGTTAATTTCATTGTCACTCTCTGAATGCCTTTGTATTCATACAATTTTTAATTTAATTGTTTCTCTTTCTTTCTTTCTTTTGCCATTCCCGTCTCGTTCCTGTTCCCCCCTCCCTTTCATTTTCCCCTCGTCCATGTTCTCTCCCCGGTGTTACCGGCATCCCCTCCGCCTCCCGTGTTTGGAAAATGGCAGAACGCTGTTTGGAAACAGGATCAAGTCGGTGGCCAAGAGAGCCTTCTCGGGCCTGGAAGCCCTGGAGCACCTGTGAGTATCCCATAATGCCGTGCGGCACTCTCCGCTCTCTGCCAAAAGCAGATGCTTGAGAGGGCTGCTAGCAATTTAATAGCGTCTTTGTAAAAGGAGAAGAGTGAGGCCGCTTGCTCGGCCAGCTGCTCGGAGTCCCGCTCCAGCCAGCTTCAACTTCAGCCTATTTCTTCTGCGAGAGGAACAGTTATTGAGCATATGGGCCGTTTTGTCAAAGAAATGGAATTTATAAAAGAGCCTTGTGTGTTAGAGGAGCAGCTTTCAAATATAGAACCAGGGCTGGAAAAAAGTTGAGTAATTGTACTTTATTTAAGTTGAGTAATTTACTATATTTAAGTATTACTGTACTTTCCTCAAGTATTATTGCATTTAAGCACTTGTAATTTTACTCAATTACATTTCCAAGAAAAAACGTTTTACTTCTTATATTTTCATTTAGTTGTTTGAAGTGCTCCTCACAAACATCAAAGCCCAAGAGATTTTCCTCTTTTTCTTTTGCCAGTCAGTCGAGCTCAAATGCTTTTTTTTTTTAAATATCCAGAGAAATCCATATTAATGTAAAATGAAAATTATACAATCATTCCAATTTGTTTTAAAGCTAAAAAACATACTTTTGACTCCCCAGTGCACATCGAAACTATGCTGCTGTGAAAACTATGAATTCACTGTTATTGCGATGTCACAGAAAGCATCACATTTTACATATATCCACCCATTCGGCCTACAGCAGTTAAGCCCTGTTCGTTATGCTGAAGTTATAAAGAGTGTTTCAGTCTGGATTGCTTTTTGGAAGAGGCATGGTACAGGGCAGCCAATCAGAACTCATTTACTCAGAGCTCATTTACATATAACAGTCTTAAAGGCACTGCAACATAACAGTCATCCTAAGCGCTAAAAAGAAGTTAGAAAACGGTCATTTAGAAATTAATTAAGGATGATTTTGGTACGTAACACAAACAAACCTTACAAGTGGACCTCAGGGAGGAAATATAAGGATAATGTAGAATATGGGCCCTCCTATGTTTATTTTCTTTTATGTAATTGAGTGCATGTAAATGTCGATCCTCTCTTACTTTCACTCAGTTATACGTTTCTTGCTCCGTACTTCCACCACTTATTAAGATTCTGACCCATTCTTTCACTTGGATGTAGTTTCTCTGTTCTCTTCCCTCCCCAAGTGTAGAGCTTTGAGAATATATAGCTTTCAGAATATAAAGCATTTAGAACAGGGTTGTTGAAAATGTGGCCTGCTGGCCAAATCTGGTCTGTGAGGATGTTTGATTTGGCCTCATAGAAAGCTACACTAGTCCCGCCTCCTTGCTCATTGAAAGAACAAACATACTTTACACTATAACTTACTTTTTCCATTCTAAATTGTTTTGTATTATAGACATTTAGCTGCAAAAAATACAGTGTAATGTTATAAGATGTTTGTAAAAACTATTTTTAGTGGTGATATATTTGTATTTTGCTTCGCCTTGTTGGCCCACCTCAAACATTTCTCAAACATAAGGATTTAGGATATCAATCTCTCATAGATGTTGCCTATAAAGGATATGTGGCCTGTGTGAGTGAGACAGAGAGAGAAATGTTTGAGAGGTTTGTGTGTATTGGGGACGTTCCCATGTTCTCCGTGTCCAGTCTGATGATGTTTAATCTCCGGACAGGAACCTGGGGGAAAATGCCATCCGCTCCATTCTACCAGAAGCCTTCAGCAAGATGAAGAACTTGCGCAGCCTGTAAGTCCCCTTAAAGGAATAGTTCAGCCAAAAATGTCACTGTTCTTAATAGTGCATGAAAGCAGACAGCCATCAATAACCATTGTGCAAATGACAGCGTACCATTTGGTGACTATAAACTTCCATTAATTATTAGCATATTAGCATTTTTGACCGAGCGGTTTCTTTTTTAAGCTTGTCCGTGGACATACGAACATTAGCTCACACACTCTTGCTATTAAAGTGACATTTCTTCCAATTAAATGACAATTCTCTCAAGGCTGTGTCAGAAAGGGCTATAAATGTCTTGCAAAATTGAAACCCCCTGTTTGAATTGCCTTTTAAAAAGAGGGAAAATTCAGTATTAAAACGTTCTCTTTTCCCTTCCATAGTGAAATCCTGAGCGATAGTTTCCTGTGTGATTGCCAGCTCCACTGGTTTCCCGAGTGGGTGGTGACCCGTGGTCTGCAGACGGGCGTTCAGGCTGCATGTGCGCACCCGGAGAGCCTGAAAGGCATCAGCATCTTCCTGGTTCCGCTGCAGAGCTTTGTGTGTGGTAAGCTGCCCATCGTACTCCTGGATAGTTCACTTCCAGCCCTGATAAAACTGATCTAGCCAGATGTTTACATGCTGTGAGACTTTATTAGAGACTTGATTGCATCAGTTAAATAAAAATATGTAATATGTATGTGATCTCTGCTCTGATTGGCTCTTTATTGTGCTTTGTTCAAAAAAGCAGTCTGGGCTGAAACACTCCTTATAACTTCAGAGTGGGCAGAGCTAAGCTGCTGTAGGCGGAATAGGTGGATATATGCAAATATGTTGGTTTTTGTGAATGACTTCAACCTCTTTTCCTATAAGAACAAGTAAATGGGAAATAGTTAATGGGTTACAGCTGGGAATGAGTATAAAAATCGTACATATATTTCGTTTTTGCAGCATATTTTAAGAATAGTGGGACACAGAAATACATGCAAAAGAGATAACGTCCTTGAGATTCACAACAGTATTATTCTAGTTTATTAGATTCTCAGCCCCTCAGAAGCATATTTCTGTCTTCTTTTCCTTCATCCTGTGTATTTCCTGTAGACGACCTGCCCAAGCCCCAGATCACGGTTCACCCGGTGCCAACGGCAGCGGTGCTGGGGAAGGACGTGCGACTGACCTGCACGGCGGCCAGCAGCAGCAGCTCTCCCATGACCTTCACGTGGCGCAAAGACCAGGAGACACTTGATCAGGCTGAGGTGGAGAACTTCGCCCACGTGCGCTCCAGCGATGGTGGCGTCATGGAGTACACCACCGTCCTCCACCTCAGACACATCACCTTTGAGCAAGAGGGGCGCTATCAGTGCATCATCTCCAACCACTTCGGCTCCACCTACTCCAACAAAGCCCGTCTCAGCGTCAGCGGTAGGTTTGCACTTCACACATTACAGAATTACAGAACATCATGGAGTTTATATCCTGACATTTTACGTTAGGAGACTTTCTTCTTTTTTCTTGTTCCTCATTTTTGCATTCTATGCTCTCTTCACATACCATTTTCATGGGTAGCAGTTCTTGATTTACAACCATAAATCATCGAGTCCATATGGAAATAGTGTGCTTGTGCTTTTGGGACCATTGGTGTATATGATTTTCCTTCGTCCAAAATTTTTTCCCCCTTAGGAAATGAATAACTTAATGTTGAGAAACATACAATTTAACTGCCACAAATATATTAGCTACCACCTGGGATATCATAGGCCTGGCCTAGCAACACCTTAGCAACCACCTGGGATAATACAACAGTGGCCAAGCAAAACCTTAGCATCCACCTGGGGTAATATAGCAGTAGCCTGGCAACACCTTAAGCCACACATACACTGTGCAATTTTAGCTGAATTTCATAATCGGCCGTCGTTTGCCGTGCAGTGTGAGAGGGGTAGGGATGCCTGATTAACTGCTTAACCGAGCTCCGATTGAGCAGTTGGACGATCGGATGGATTTCTGACATGTCAGAAATTTTGCTCACTTGTCTCACATTTGCAGCAGCAGCGTCCGTGTTTGCCGACTTTGCGCCATTTGACTGAGTTGAATTGAGAGGTATAAATGAATAGTGATGTTTTGTCTTTGTAGAGCTGTCTGTCTGTAGACCGCCTGCTCTTCAGCTTCAGTGCACAGTGTGGCACAAGTTAGCAAAGCTGTTTGGCTGCATCTCAAACTGCCCACTACTTCCTATGTAGTGCACAATGTCCTAGCTTCTACACTTTGTCCAGTATGGAACTGTGAACACATGACTGAATCCCAAAAGGCTATTCACTAGACATGGGATGCCCTTTATGGGTGCAGGACCAGCTATTTTTTTATGTGTAGGGAGCAGGAAGCAATTTGAGATTCAGCCAGCGTCTTGATCAGGTCATCAGAGGCACAGCGTGTTGTTTTGAATGAAACAGCTTTATTGCAGACAGAGCTGTCTGTAGAGGCTATGTTTCACATGTAGTGTGAGCAACCACGTCGCATCAGGTCACTCGGACCGAGGTGTTCTCATACAGTTAGCGTATAAATCGCAAGCTTTTGCGGTACATCAGGGGCAATTCAAACGTACAGTGTGGGCTGTAACCAAAGAACAAGATTTCTAAAATCACACAGTATATGACTGGCTTTAGCGACTGCCTGCGATTTCATATTACTAGATTTGTCAAGCCAACATTAACATTAAGCGATGCTGTGCAGCACATCCAGTGTGCGGTAGCCCACTTGCCCCAAACTGCATCGAGCTATTACATAATCTCCAATGGACTTGCAGTATGTCTGGCCTGATTAGCTGGGGTAGAGAGCAAATCGGGCTAATCTGATTTTTGACCAAACCATCACTTTAAACCTCACATAATTTCGTTGACTTTATGCTTTGTATTTGACATGAAGAAGCTCAAGCTGATTTCTTGGATGGAATAGTGTCTAGGATGGTCACTCGCTCACGGAAGGATTAGGAATAATTTGTGGATGCCTAACTCTCAGTTTCATGTCCTTTCAGCTTCATTGTGTTTAGATCCAGGGCTGATGAGCTGGATTGAGGAACGTAAACAGGGATACTCACTCGGCTTCAGAGCAGAAATGTGATTAGTGTCCATTTTCCCCTTTAATTTTTAACCAGTTTCTCCACACACATTCGGAGTTTGGAACAAATTGATTTAGTGGCCTTTCTGTGCAGACAGACTCAGTATTACATGGTCTGTCTGTTTGCCCAGTAAATTGATTGTCTTCAAGCGTTTTATTTTATTTATTTCCTGCGGTTTCATGCCAGCCCGGCCTGTTTCCCAAACCCTATTAAGTTAGCCACAGCTGTGAATAGTAGCTCTGTTTGGTGTTTTATGTAGTTAGTTTAGGAGGAATCAACTTTGTTATGGTTAATTCTCTGCTCTGTCTGCTTTTCCCTCACAGTGCTGCCTTCCTTTGTGAAAACACCTCGTGACCTGACCATCCGGGCGGGCACCAAGGCTCGTCTGGAGTGCGCGGCTAAAGGTTACCCGCCCCCTCAGGTGGCGTGGCAGAAGGACGGTGGCACAGACTTCCCGGCCGCTCGTGAGAGGCGCATGCAGGTGATGCCCGATGACGATGTCTTCTTCATCATGGACGTGAAGCCCGAGGACATGGGTGTTTACAGCTGCACCGCCAAAAACACAGCTGGGATGATCTCAGCCAACGTCACACTCACTGTACTAGGTAAGAGTGCCACTGAGAATTAGGGAACTCTCCCAGAACCCCCCTCTTTTGGGCCGTCCTCTCACAGTGGGAGGCCTCCTAATGTAAATAGTAGAGCGATAAATTGAAAGTGTTTTATTAGGATGTCAGTAAATGAACTCAGATGTGTGACTGATTATGAGTGGACCAATAGAATTGAAATAAAATGTCAATAACATAAAGGACATTTTTTCCATTTACCTGCAAGACTTGAACTCTGCTACAGAACATTGACATAATCATGCCACAAATGTATCAAGGCAGATATTCACATGCTGTCATGAGTTTACATGACAGCTTTTATCCAGTATGATTGTCATGATAGATGTCATTATGTTGGTTAACATGACATAAGTGGTCATGACAGTTACAAATAATGGTAATATGACACTGTCATATTACTGAACAGAATGGGATGTGACAACTCATGACAGCAAATGATATCTTGCATGGCCTGTTTATGGCTTGGTTATGTCAGTGTTATGTAGACATGTTTGAGTAAACTGCTACCATGTTACCAATTGGGAGATATGAGGTTTTGATACATGCATTGCATTTGACTTTTTTGACAGATTGCAGTACACTACAGGAAGTGTGGGGGCGATATGTAGTCTGTTATTTGGAGCTTTGAATGATGGGAGAGAAGCGAGAGGAAACCGCAGATTAGTCGATTAATCAAACAATAGGCGACACATTAATGGACTGCAGTAATAATCATTAGTTGCAGCCCTAGTTGAGAGAAACCAAGCCCTATTGGTTCTGTTACAGACGAAGAGAGTGAGTTGTAATAGGCTTATTTTATAGAGACAGATCTTGTGTGTCTAGGTTAAAGAGTTGGTGAGAGCGAGTGAGTCCTATTGAGGTTACAGAGAGAGAGAGAGTCCTATTGGGTTGAGTTTAGAGAGAGAGAGAGCGAGAGCTCTGTTGGGTCTAAAGCTGCTGGGATTTAACTAACTCTAGCTCTGTTCTGCAGCACGAAAGAATGTTTTTATATATTTGTTTTGTTTGGTGCAGCTGTGGCCTTGTGTTTGGCGTCAGAGGTGAAGGGTCAGAGAGGGGTCACAGAGAGGCTATTGCGCTTAATCACTGGGATATGAGAGCTTTTCTCAGGCCCGAGCTCAGCTGCTTTACACAGCCACCTGCAGGAATAACAGACAGACAGGAAGTCAAAGTTTCAGCTTTTTTTCCCACTTATCTGATTTCTCTCTCATTTTCGCTTGAAGCCGAAACACATGGAATCCGTTTTATTTATTTTTAAATTCGTTCCATCTTTGTATGCTGCTTGTTTAGCTTGAATCTCGAACTTTTCAAAGAACTTCTACTTTGAGCACAACCACAAATCAAGTCAGGAACATTTCAGCAGAATCAAGTGTAAACAATCTTCGTCTTATTCCGAGTGTAGCGGAAAGACGGACTGCATTTTCTCCGCACGTTCTTATAGATAACAGTGTGTTGTACAGCGTCAGAAACCACATTAGCAAGTCTATAGAAATGATTCATTCATGCAGGTTGCACGATACTAATTGATGGGCTGTGAACTTTTCTTGTTCTGTACTTTAGTCACATAGTTCCAGTGCAAACTTCAGACGTGATCAACTAAAACCCAAACAGAACTCTAGGAATTTGGCTTCGTTCATGCTTTGAGTCGAATCAAAAGTAGGTGAAAGTGCTTTTAGCCACGTCTGTGGAACGCACTGCCTGTGATCTGCCACCAATAAAAAAGCAAACCTATTGGGGAATTCCACTGTGTGCATAATGAAATGCTTATGCAAGTCATAATGAAGTGGTTATACAAGTAATTTGATTATGCAAGTCGTGAAATGCTCCATTCTAAAGAAACTCACTCACTCAGTCAGAATCGAACATAGTGATGATGGTAGGAACCAGACATCTGAAGAGTTTGTCATTGTTTTGGGTTTTGAGAAGGCTTAAAATGCGTGCAGGGTGTCGTGCAAAGTCACCCCCCCTTTCCAACATTAGGTTTAAAAACTCAGAGGTGTAGGCTCACTGGTGGTTTGGGAAAATAAATAAAATATTTCCTCTGTAAACACTTCAATCCCTGGTCCTGAGTGAGTGCCCCCACAATGAGCCATTTCACATCAACGACTGAAATACGCAGAGGTTTTGGAAAATCGATTCACCTTCATGACCTTCCTTTTTCCTCAGGCCTTTCGTTAGCTAATAGTACAGTCATTTTACTGGGTTTTATCTTTTTTGCTTGTATAGTTTTATTTGGATTATTTTTTTAAACATTGGCACTTTTGTTCTATTTTTAATCCTGTTTTATTCATTTTTACTGTCTCTCGTTTTAATTTTTATGTTTTATATCCACGAAGCACTTTGGGCTGCATTTCATCAATGCAAGGCACGATATAATGTTGATTTACTGTTGTCTTTTGTTGATTATTTATGTTTATACATAACTTGCCCTGTTGGGGATGTTTTCTCAAGTTTATTCACTTCAATTTACAGAGATGCCCCACTTGGCGCAAGGTATGGAGGACCGCAGTGTTGTCGTTGGAGAGACTGTAGCTCTGCAATGTAAAGCTCTGGGAAGCCCCCCACCCCGCATCACCTGGCTCCGGGGGGAGGAGCCCCTGCGGCCCAGTGACCGCTACCACTTTACCCCTGGCAACCAGCTGCTAGTGATCGGCAGCGCCGCCGTGGAGGACGCCGGCCGCTACACCTGCGTCATGTCCAACCCGCTGGGCACGGAGCGCGCTCACTGCAGGCTGAGTGTGTACCAGCGGCACACTGGTCCCTGCACTCCACCATCTGGCCCCAGTACTGTCACAGTGGGCATCATCGTTATTGCTGTGGTGACCAGCATTGTAGTGACCTCACTGGTGTGGGTTTGCATCATCTACCAGACAAGGAAGAAGAGCGAAGAGTGCAGCGTTAATACTGGTGCGTGTTGAAGACCTGCGTTTCATTCGTCCACTGTTTTAATTGAACTACACACTTTTTATGACCAAGGGAGTGATGTAAATCTTTGACCTAAAGATTCAGCTTTATTAGTAAGTGATTAATATATTGTGACGTATTTACACAACAGTAAAATAGAAAAAGAAAACAGAACCGAACCAGAATTTTTAAGAAAATAGAGAAATGTATTTTAGACACAGAATGAGTGGCTATTGAATATTGTTATAATCAGTTATAATTTGTAATAGCCTTTCAAAATGCAAAATTCAGTGCAGTTCAGATCCCCCATTAGATGCTCTGATGCATTTTTACATCTTGATTCATTACAAAATTCTACTTTGCTGTGTCAACAAGAAACTGACCGTCTTTCCAAATTTTTTCCAATCTTCCAGATGAGACAATTGTCCCTCCCGATGTCCCAAGCTACCTGTCCTCACAGGGGACACTGTCCGAGAGGCAGGACATATGTATACGTGTGGAGTCCAGTGGAGGCTCCCAGCCCAGTGGACACAGAGATAGCAATGGTATGCCGGATAAACCATGTTTTTAACATGTTACCTCCTTAAAATGTAAGGGTCTGGCTGTGAACCACACTTCCTCACTTCTGAATGGAAACCTTACATACTAGTAGGGCTGGGCATGTGACAGTAATATGATAAATTCTCTCTCAGAATTGACTCTAAACTGAAATACGGTATGGGCTGAACTTGAGCTATTTTCCTGTATTTGTCTTCCTTCCAGGTGGCTTTGATGTTCCGGTGGTGTGCACGGACTGCATGGAAAACAGCACCACCTACTCCAAGCCATCAGACTACCACCCCCAGGGGATAGCGTCCCCTTCAGGTCCAGAGTACCAGCAGGCGCAGCCTCCCTCAACCTTCACCAGTCAAAGGACGGGCGATGCACACTGCAACGGCACACCCAACGGCGTCAGGAGAGACAACCAGCCCGTCTTTCCCAGCAACCATGACAGGTCATCGCACAAGAAACACAGCGACAGAAAAGGTAAGGAAACTAACTATTAACTACAAAGTGAATGACGTTTTTTAACAAATGGCTTTGCACAGATTCGGTTTATTTAGTTTATCATGTTGGTAGTACGTTAAATTACATACACTTAAAACACAAAGATAACCCACTAAATCAAGTTAACCATCCGGTATGCTTCACCTTTTATGCTACGCGATGAAAAGATTTGGTATTTACGCTTTTATTCAAAACAGTATAAAATATGTTGTTGGCGTACTGTTTGCTTAAAATGTGTATATTTGAATAGTCAAAATGCCCGTCCTACTAGCGATGAGGACAGACTGACTTTGGCTCACATTGACAGCTCTGCACATGTTTCATTGCCCAATATCCGAGTGTCATACTTCGGTAGCGAGTTTGAATCATGAAGATCCGCCCTCAGTTCATAAATCAAGAGAAATGCTGTTTCCATCATCACCTAATGAAAGCTGGGGCAGGTTCTGTCCTGTCCTCAGATATGATGGAATGATTTAGCTCAGCTTGGCTTTAGGAACGAAAAGAAGGTGTGTGGTCGCACACAGCATTCCATGGCCTCAGGGCCAGATGGGAGAACGTGTGAACATTCTGTCCATCTGAAAATGAGTTCACTTCAGGATCGTTGGGTTGCCGTGACTGTATTGTGTACGGTATTCCTAAATAAGACGGGTTATGACCAAAAAAGTAACAGTAACAGCCGCGCTGCTCCTCCTACAGCTTTCAAGCTAAAACCGCTACACATAAAGAGGCTGCTTGCTGATTTGACTTTGTGTTTGTACAACTTGCTTACAATCCTGAGTCATTTCACTTCTATAACATATAGTGCTTCTTATTCCATCATTACAGTTACATTTACAGCATTTGGCAGAAGCTCTTATCCAGAGCAACTTACAATTTGATCATTTTACACAGGAATACGAAGGTGTTAGGAGTCTTCCCCAGGACTCTTATTGGTATAGTGTGGAGTGCTTGCCTGGGCAGGGGATTGAACCCCATCATAGCCAGTATATACTGTAACCAAATGTTTTTGGACACTTCTCTTACGTCATTTTCACACAGGCATGCTGACAACAACCACCAAGCAGTGCCATAACAACGAACTGGAATACCATAGCAACCTTGTAGCAATACCATAGTAACTACCTGCAATTAATATATAAATTCAATTATCAAAAACAATCAGCAGTGGTTAACTTGAAGCGTCTCCGTCAAGCCAGTTTAAAGTTCATAACATTTTTTTTATTGCCCAGTTCTAGTTATATCTATTTTTTAATGCTCAGTTAAGTCTGAGTAGTGATACAAGTAGCAGAGTTGTTTGTGTGTGTGCATGTTATCAGACTCATATCAGTACCAGCTGATCCATTTTTTGGTTTTATTGATATTTCACTTAAATAATATTTCAAACTGATATTTGATGTATTGTCTGAAGTGTGGAAGAGCATAATGTTTAGGTGAAACTGGCTACTGTTCTAAATAGGTACTAAAATATATTTCACATCAGAATAAATCCCTGTGTTTTTCTATAATGCATTCAGGTGGATGTAGTCACAATTTTTACATTTTATAAATGCTTATGTATCAGCATCAGTATCGGCAGATGTGTTCAGATAAGGACATATTAAAAAATTGTATCAGACCAGAAAGGCTTAATAATTTTTTTTACAAAATTAGCAAGAATGTGCATAACCAAAATTGAAAGAATGTTTGATTTCCAGAATTACTGTTAGTGTCCTCGCCCATATCTCAAGTAAACCTTATTTTATGATCATATGTTTTAGGGTCTTTGGCAAAGAAGACAGGGACAGCAAGCTCTCCGTCAGCGGATGACAGCTACCATCATCCAGCCAAGCCAACGCCCCTCCCCCCTGCCCACATGGACACTGAATGTGGTTCTGAGCTCACAAAGACTCTGTTGCCTAATGGACACACGCACACGGCCAGACCCACCCAGAGTGAGAGCACCCCCCTCAGGCGGGCCAGTGACTAACCCGCCGCCACCCTGGCAAAGACTCTTATTATTTTTCTATCCTCTTTGCACTGCGAACTGCTACCTCAAACTGAGGGGCGCAGATCGAGCTGGCCCCGTGCGTCTGAATGCAGAATCGGGGCGTCCCGGAGTTTGAAGGCGAAGCTTGAACGGGGGACGTTCACACCCCTGTCCGAGCGTTACAGCTGTACATAGTTTTAAATCCTCCTCAGGGAGGCTTCGTTCACCATTCGAAAATGTGACTTGCATTTTGAAGCATGCTAATGTAGGGAATACTGTACGATACAACAGAGTGCTATAACATTGGACTTTGAATTGTACATAAGAGTTTTCATATATATATATATATATATATATATATATATGTGTGTGTCTGTGTGTGTGTGTGTGTGTGTGTTTACATGTACACACACACACACACACATATATATAATTATTATTATTATTATTATTATTATTATTATATAACTTTTACAAAAGAGTATTTGAATCTATTCTGTGCATGGTCCGAACAGAGTGATGCTATTTTTCCTTTTTTTTTTTTTTTTTTTTTAAAAAACCTCCCAAGCTTTTCCCGGTTCTTCAGCCCTGGTGCCTTAGAACAAAGACTCTGTCATTTTTTTTGCTTTTTTTTTTTGCTTTTTTTCATGAAATTGAATATTTCCTGCACTTGACATTCAAATAAGCCCTATAACTTTCCTACACGGCCTTCTGACGCGGTTCATGTTTACTGGTCTTTATAAAGGAAGAGTTAGGCATTGAACTGGTCAGGCCCAGGATGGTACAATGAGGGGAGAAGACTTTTCGTGTGTGCATGAGCACAGCAGCGAAGATATTTCAGCACTTTGGTATCAAGGGGGCAACATTCTAATGGTATTCTGATTCAGGTCTGAACATTTGTCGAAATGTCTAAATTTTCAGAAGGAGTTTCAAAAGATCCCAAAAAAATCTGTGCAGTCACAGAACACAAAATCACTAAAATACTCGCACCGACGCTGCGTTCGACTAAAGCTTCTAACTCTGAACTTCCGACATCAAACTGAGTATCAACTGAGAATTCCCATCACTTCTCTAATTTTAAATGGCGTTTACTGTACATCAGTTAAGATACAGACTCGGTAGTTGGTTAAACCTGTAACGCTGACTGTGAAGTAAATACACCATGATCGTTACGTTACCTGGCATTTTTAACAGCGTTCAAATGCGCAGACGTCGAAAATGACAATTCCAAGCTCCGACTTCCCACTTCCGAGTTAAGTTGAACGCAGATTGAGCAGAGCTTCAACTAGAAACTGAAACTACTCGGTTGTCAAGTAGTGGAGGAGGCTGTACTGCTTCATGACGCATTTCTAGCAGACATATAGCAGAGGTCATAATGAAATTTCATATCGTCACTGTCCATAAAAATTTTATTATTTTTCTACATCATCTGAAAACACCAGCTGTCCTTTTACATTGTGCAAAAATTTCATGAAGAACGGACCAATAGAAATGCTCCAGAATAAAACCTCACCTTTACGTTAACTTAGGCTATGTTCACACAGCAGGTAAAAGTGGCCCAAATCGGATTTTCTCACCAAATCGGATTTTATTCTTTGGCTGTTCATAATATCTTTTAAGTGTGATCTGTATGCGTCGTTAGCCCGAACAGATCAGGCTCCTCTGCGGACCTGCATGCAGCAAATGAGCAGCGCTTCAATGTGGCTCATCCAGAGGTCCAGAGGTAAACAATCACAACTGCCAGCGAACGCCAGTCGCTCCCTTAGCTTTCAGCTTCATCTTCACCAGCATCACAGGAGCCATCATGAAGCTTCATTGACTGGCTGGGATCATCACCCAGAATGTGTTCAAGCCATAAAAAGGGCGCGGTCACTTCTTCGGTTCATGTCCTCGGATTCTTTAAACTTTGCTTTCAGACTTGTGACAGTTCTCAGTTCTTCTCCGGCCACATTCGGCCATTTCTTCTGAAATCTCGTCAAACACGGGGGGTTTTGGATGCTTCTCTTCTGATTTTTTTACAGAAACATCAGCCCAAATGTTTGAGTCTCAGAAGCACGAAATGATGACGAATGTCTAGTTGGATTGATGTGAAAATCGCATTAATTGCGATCTGGCTGTTCAGACTCGGTTGCATTGCCGCAGATCAGATTTCAGTATCACTTATAAAAGTCACGTTCGGTGTGTTTTCGCTGTTCACACACACACACACACACACATCTGTGTCACATATGAAGAAAAAGATGGGATTTAGACTTTTACCTGCTGTGTGAACAAAGCCTTACATTGTACTTAGACATAAAGTATATGTTTACCATTTCGGAGATACATGCGTTTCTCTGGACAGCGACAATATATAAGAAAAGACTAACATTCATAAGATTTTGGACCATTTCAATTAGTTCAATCATTGTGAAACGTCCACGTAATGTAAAAAAACAGCTTTATCAAATAGTGTGGAAAAACTAATGTTATGAAGTTTTGGTATAAAAGCAATATGACTAATTGTGTCGCCTTAACTGGAGACTTGACATCATGTTCAGCTCTTCCATCAAGATACAAACCACAATGATGCTGCTTCACTCACATTATGGTTAGCCTGTGGTACATTTGAACTGTATTGTGTTGTTTTTTTTTTACTGACTGCATTTTGTAACACCGACGGAAAACAAGAACTCTAAAAACTAACAAATACTGTTAGTAATAGCAAATAATGCTGCCAAAATGTCAAAAGGGAATGATAAAATGACTCGCTTGGTGATGGTTTCCACACAGGGACCGGCCAGTATCTAATCTTCAGCAAACACCATTAGCTAATGCTAACTCCACTCGGCGCCATCATCAGGTAGACTCTCTGAACCAAATAACTGATAAAAGGTAAATAGCTCTGAAGTTTGTGAAAGCTTTTAATGCTTAATCTACCAGTGAACATGTTACAGCTACCAAACTGAGGGAGTAATGCACGGAACAGGCCTTCGGAGTCTAGTTCAAAACTGGTTTCCAAAGCAGGATTTTAGAGTTAACCAGCTAATTCAACACTGGTTTATGAAAGCTGGCAGTTAGCCAGCTAACCTGACGTTTGAGAGAACGCCGTCTGCCTCAGAAGTGATAGCTGGAAGCTTTTGGTGTTGTTTATGATCATTTGACTGGCTAATTCTTTCTCAAAAGCCTCCAAACAAAGGCAAGTTTGAGTCTCCTTCTCACATTAATTTATTCAGATGAACTCGAACCGCTGTACACTTACAATGCTAAAGATGTTGAAGTGTTTAACATGGCAAGTGTCTATTAAAGTCACATTTTTGCTCTTACGAGTTTTTTCCTTGTGTGAATTCTGATGTAAATCTAGTTTAGTAGGACTGTAGCTGTAGAACCTTTTGAAGAGGGCAGAATTCTGTAGTTTAAGTACCGTGGTCTTTACAGATCATTTATATAAGTGGGATAAAGAGGAATTATATATATATATATATATATATATATATATATAAATATAAAAGACCTTCTAAGGTCTGAAATCTTACCTGCTTAGTCACCATGACAACTTCAGTTAGGACTGAATTTAGCACAGAAGCTTTTACAGAACAACAGTTCATAATCTTATCCGTTAACTCCAGATATGAAAACAGCATTACAGAAACACCCAGACTAGACTGGATCTCCTAAACACCGTCCTAACTTTAAGATGAACCCCACAGCGTCTTAACTTCTGTTTTAACCGTCTGTTTCTATGGCGGTTTTTTGTACCTCAGTAACGGCAGCATAGCTAATGCTAGCTTTCTGGCTAAATAGCTTGATTACGTGTTTCTATGTTTCAGCTGTGCGCGTGTGGGTTGGTTGCTAGGTAACAGACATGACCGTAGACTGATTCGTTTTCTATTGCTTTTCCTTTCTTTCTTTCTTTCTTTTTATTTCTAACCTTTTTCTTTTTTTAACCTTTCTTTTTCTTTCTTTCTGACCTTTCTTTTTCTTTCTTTCTGACCTTTCTTTTTCTTTCTTTCTTTCTTTCTTTCTTTCTTTCTTTCTGACCTTTCTTTTTCTTTCTTTCTGACCTTTCTTTTCCTTTCTCTGTCTTCTTTCTTTCTTTTTATTTCTAACCTTTTTCTTTTTTAACCTTTCTTTCTTTCTTATCTTTCTTTTTCTTTCTTTTTATTTATAACATTCTTTTTTAACCTTTTTCTTTCTGACCTTTCTCTTTCTTTGTTTTTCTTTCTTTGTTTTTCTTTCTTTCTTTCTTTCTTTTTGACATTTCTTTCTTTCTTTTTTCCTCTTCCAGAAGAGGAGAGAAGCTTAAGATTTAAGACACTGTAAGATTCCTAAATTAAGATTCGCTTCTATGATATGAATTATTGAAACATCGTCTTGACCGGTCAGATCTTAATTTAAGACAGATAGGAATGAAGAGTTTAGTGCCTCTAAAACTCTCTAACATGGAATGGTTATGAATCTGCAGTGTATTGCCTGAAATACTGTTTTATGATGGTTGAGTTTTGGCCTAAAAGGTATTTCTAAAAGCAGTTTGTAGTGGAGAGACACCTGCAGGGCATTGTGGGGAAAATGGCACAAAAATAAAACATTTTTTTTCTTCAGATTTACCATTATTTTATCATCGGCATTACGTATTAAACCCGTGTGTGTTCACTGACCACTTTAGAATAAAATGGTTCTATACATCATGACCTCTGGTTCCACCACTGTAAAGTTTCTCTATAGTGAACCGCTTCACATCAAACCACTCGGAATGACTTTCTTTACACCTCCACGCCTGAATTATGGAGAAATGTTTAGAAGTGTGTAATTTCCCTTAAAGCAGTCTTGGACTAAACTGCAGTTGAATATTTCCCGTAGTCCAGGCTTAGGCCTTACCTGGGTCTGTGAATCGGTCCCTTGGCGTATTATAAAGCAGTCAGGCAGTTTTCAGACGTGAACTTTGAAATAAAGTTCAGCTCTTATATGAGCAGATGTGGTAGCCCTCTGCTGGGAATTTTATGTTTAATCCAAGTTTAAACTGCATTGTGTATCCAAACGTGCTGTTTGCTTAAAAGAGCTGCATGCATGATCAAGTAAGTAATGAGGCTTTGCTTTTAGAGTCTGCCATGATTGTTGATACTGCAGGTTTAACTTACTATGAATTATGAGTGAACGTTCTAGTCCGCATTATCTGCTTTTCCTGTTTGGTCTGGGTGCTCGCAGTGTTACTAACAAGAACACAGCATTTCGTGCAGTTGCATGGAAAGCGAGGCCTTGGGTTTTCTGGTTGTGGATTTTTGGGCAGTTACTCTCAGTCTGCTAAAATGCTAAAACAGCTGCTCAAAATAGTTTCTCATAAAATGTCTATATATGACTCCCGCTTCCTACAGCATGTGTCCCAACTCTGAAAGGAAGAAACGTCCAGTCTAGTGTCTGAAACTTGTGAAAGAATATCGCACCTTGTAACTGGCTAAATTGTTTGTCCCGTAGTGCCTGTGTAGAAGCTAGAAGGCCAAGTACATCATTTAACTGATTTTTCAGAATATCTGTAACATTTAGAGACTGTTCTGATGTGAAAAATTTAATTGTAGAGAAACTTACTCCGATTTTCGGTACAGTGGTGGTGATGGGAACCAGGAGTTTATGACTTTACGGGGACTTTAAGGCCCTTTATGGTGAAACCTGGTAGGACTGTGAAAAGACACCATGAGAGTCTTAGTGTAAAACACTTTTAATGTCCTGATCAAGCACACAGGATCAATATGGCATCTCTAAAAGAAGAGCCACATCATGAAATTCCCAGAACTCAGGCAGTTAAACTTAATATGTTGCGCTTGGATAACCAGGAATGCAAACCGCTGGGTAATGTGATCTGGTGGTGGTTCCTCCCACACCAGGTGTGTCAGCCACAGCCCCCAGAGGGCTCAGGGTGCTCAGCTGGTATGACCTGCAGCCACACGCCTTCATTCACCGTGTTAGGAGATTTGTCCAGTTCTGCAGATCTCAGGTCAGCTTTGTGGGCATCATCAGTCTAATCAGTGCTGATCAGTCCCCTGCAGCCTGACGCAGTCCTCCGTCCAGCTATAACAGCATGCGGCGCACCTTCTCATAAGCTCCGAGGAAGATGAAGCCGCCCACGCTGATGAAGGTCATCCTGGGGATGCTACCAGCAAACAGCCTGTGGGGGTTGATGAAAGGGAAAAACAGCAAGAAGAAGATAAAACGTCTAGTTCAGCTGCAACAAAGGGCTGCTTCTGCAGACTGATCAAATCGGGTTATAATACCATCTGACAGCGAGATTCTCAGAGATTAGGCTTGTTCTGTGGGTGGAAAAAAGCTCTCTTTTGGAAAGTTTTTCTGAGTAACTGTAGAAAGGATAAAAGCATTTGGACGCATGTGAAAGTTCACACTTAGTATACAGCGTAGGTTTTTGCGGGGCGTGGTTTGTGGTCACTAAAGTTTTCTCTTATTGAGAGGCAGAAAGTTCACCAGCTTAATAACCAAATAACTACTCATCCATGTCCTTCTCTGTCGCTGTTCCTGAGCAGCCTGATGTTACTGATGTAGATCAAAGCATCGTTTTCTTCAGGTAGTTGTGTGCAAAAGTTGTGGCACACTTTCATATCTGTTGGTGGAGCCTGGACAGATCAATTAAGCAGGGTCTTGGAAACAGAGGTGGGAACCAGTGAGATAATAATGATAATAAAAAAAAAACGTAGACATAAAGAGTCACTGAAGTGAAGAACCACTCTTACGAAGTGTTAAAGCTACTTGTGTGCTAACAGTGCCCCCTTGTGGAGCCTTTTCAGCCTGCTGTATGTGAGTGAGCGAGTGAGTTGTAGGTCACAAAAAACACAAACACTAAAAACACAAACAAAAACACTTCACAAGCTAAAAGAAAACCAGTCAAAACAGGCAGTATAAAAATAATCCCAGTGCACAATCAGGTGTCTGGATTTTCTCCGCAAGTCTAAAACGAGGCGTGTTCTGTAACGAGCGCTGGCGATATTTGTGGACAGCGGCTGCGCTGTTTGGCAGCTTTGGGCCTGACGGAGGAGGAATGTGTGTTGATGTTGGAGGAGCTGGAGGATGCGCCGGGGGCTGTGAGAGTGCGCTGTCCCTCCGGGCTCTTTTCCACGCAGCTGCTTTTGGCATTAGCGCTGGCCCTGGGGGCCTCTCCGCATGACGGATGGCCAGATGACATTCACACACGTCCCTCAACCATCCAGCAGCCCCCTCCACACTCTCTCACACTCACTGCCTCTCCACACTGGCTCTTTCTTTTTCCCCCATTTCACATTACTCTCTGTTTCTGAGCCAATCTCTTTCACAGGCTCTACGGTCCCATCCCGAGCGAGTATAAAACGCCTGAACATACACCTGAAAACTTTGAGCAGGTCCTGATAATGTCAGTCGGATAGTGTTACTTCTATCAGTGCTTAATGCAGTTTGTAAACAGTCGGCTGTGCTTTACAAGTAGTGTTCAAAGATCATTTCAACATCAACCACACAGTGGTTTTAATGTAGTGCATTAAAGGGCCTGTATTATAGAGAACTGATGTAGTGTGTAGACACTTTCACTCCCCGGTTCACACAGAGTCCATATGTGGAAACTTAGCTGTAGAAACAGCTTTGAATTTGCTGCTTTTGTGATGTCACAAAACCTAATGCAGTTACATGCATCCACTCATTCAGGCTACAGCGGTTTAGCCACATTCACACAGAACTTGAGTATTTCAGCCTCGACTGCGTTTTGAATGATGCTCAATACATACAGTCACATGCAAAAGTTTGAGCGCCGTTTGGCAAATTATGAAAATGAACAAAGCATTGTTTAACCAGGGGTGTAACAAACTTTTGCATATGCCTGTGTATGGGTCTGAATTTCCATCTGGGGGAAGAAAAAAAAAAAGCAATGTTTTGGTTCAGTTATGATTCTTAATGAAACAATTCAGCGCATCGTGAACCCTGAATTTCAAAGCAATTCAACTGGACTATTTTCATATTTTCAGAATGATCTGAACTCACGTTCAGCACAGTATCATCATTTTTGAACTTTTAAAGTGTCTCAAATTAGTCCAATAATTTTATTTTGACCAAAAAATAAGCAGTTACTTTACTGAATTTTATTATTACTAAATTATTATCATTATTATTATTATTAGTAGTAGTAGTAGTACATTGCATTACAAAAATCTACACAGCTGAATCGCCACTCTCAGATGCACTTTAACACCCATACAGACTGTTTTAGTGGCTTTGTCTGCACAGTCGTCTGTCCAAATCACTTCCACTGACCGTCCGTCTGCTTCAGGCAGACTGAGGTTATAATAGCTGATCGGTGACTCTTCGGCGGTTCAGAGCACCTGTGGGGGATGAGAGGGTTCGGAAAGAGGGGCGGTCAGAGGTTTATGGTCCTCTATTTAGAAACAGGGTCACAAGTGCTGTACCCACTAATACATCAATTTTGTCAACTGCAAAGCTGTACAAGGTGCCAAGCATGTCAGAGATTTCTCGACTATGCCAGCCCCTCACAGAACCCAGCGTTTTAACATGCTTCTGCCAGGATCATGTGTTTTAGAGGGATGCTCTGCGTGTGTGTGTGTGTATTTTCAGGCCAACGTGTCCTGCTGTGCAGGAAAGCCAGAGAAAAACATTAGGTTTGAGGTAAGGCTTAGAACCTTTGATCACACAGATACAGTGCTATGCAAAGTCATAAAGCACCCTTGTTTCATTAAGGGCGATTCCAAACAGCTTTTAGCTACAAGCTACTTATTTCTCAGATGTTTCTGAGGAGATCAGATAAACGATAATCCACTTGCATAAGGAAGGAAAACATCAGAGGAAAATATGTGAAAATGCAGATTAAAATAAGTAAGAAAAAAATTATAAAAAATTATAAAAAGCTACAGAGAAACTGGGACTTTTAGCAGCGGTCCAAGACCTGGTAGACCACCAAAACTGTCCTCATCAGATAAACAGTGCACCCTTAAAAAAAAAGGATCTTCTTAAGAGCACTGGTTCTATACAGAACCATTTCATGCTTGAATGGTACATGACTACACAGATCCTGTCAGTGGTATTATAACAAAGTGGAAGTGATTGGGAACGACAGCAACTCAGCCATGAGGTGGTCAACCACATAAAATGTCAGAGCGGGGTCAGCGGATGCTGAGGCGCATAGTGCGCAGAAACAATAGTAATAATTTTTATTTATAACGCACTTACATTTGAAACAAATCGCAAAGTGCTACAAAGTAAAATCAGCAACTTTCTGTAGAGTCAATCACTACAGACCTCCAAACTTCAAGTGGCCTTCAGATCAGCTCAAGATCAGCGTAGAGAGCTTCATGGAATGGGTTTCCAAGGCAGAGCAGCTGCATCTAAGCCTTACATCACCAAGCGCAATGCAAAGCGTCGAATGCAGTGGTGTAAAGCGCCACCACTGGACTGGAGAGCAGTGGAGACGTGTTCTCTGGAGTGACGAATCACACTTCTCCGTCTAGCAATCTGATGGATGAGTTTGGGTTTGGCGGTTGACAGGAGAACAATACTTGTCTGACTGCATTGTGCCTAGTGTAAAGTTTGGTGGTGGAGGGGAGTTGGGCTCGGCCCCTTAGTTCCAGTGAAAGGAACTCTTAATGCTTCAGAAGCAAGAGATTTTGACCAAGAGACTTTGTAGGAACAGTTTGGGGACTTCCTGTTCCATCATGACTGCGCACCAGTGCACAAAGCAAGGTCCATAAAGACATGGATGAGCGAGTTTGGTGTGGAAGAACTTGACTGGCCTGCAAAGTGTCCTGACCTCAACCCAACTCAGGGGTTGAAGAAGTGGGAGGTCAGCCTGTCAGTGCTCAGACCACACGCCGCACAACGCATCAACTCGGTCTGCATGGCCGTCATCCCAGAAGGAAGTCTCTTCTGAAGCTGACACACAAGAAAGCCCGCAGTTTGCTGAAGACAAGCAGTCCAAGAACATGGATTACTGGAACCATGTCCTGTGGTCTGATGAGACCTAAATAAACTTGTTTGGCTCAGATGGTGTCCAGTGTGTGTGGCGGCACCCTGGTGAGGAGCACCAAGACAACTTGCCTACAATCAAGCATGGTGGTGGTAGCATCATGGTCTGGGACTGCATGAGTGCTGCCGGCACTGGGGAGCTGCAGTTCATTGAGGGAAACATGAATTCCTACATGTACTGTGACATCCTGAAGCAGAGCATGATCCCCTCCCTGCACCACATGGCAGTTTTCCAACATGATAACGACCCCAAACACACCTCCAAGATGACAACTGCCTTGCTGAAGGTAAAGGTGATGGACTGGCCAAGTATGTCTCAAGACCTAAACCCATTCGAGCACCTGTGGGGCATCCTCAAGTGGAAAGTGGAGGAGCGCATGGTTCCAGTAGCAACCTGTGAAGCTCTGGTGAATTCCATGCCCAAGAGGGTTAAGGCAGTGCTAGATATTAATGGTGGTCACACAAACTATTGACACTTTGAGCACAATTTGGACATGTTCACTGTGAGGTGGACTCACTTGTGTTGCCAGCTATTTAGACATTAATGGCTGTGTGTTGAAACGTCTCTTTCTATGTATTGTTAGATTACTTCACTCACAGCTCAGTGAAACAGGCAGAGAAATCCAGTAGAAAGTGCAGATTTTAACTTTCAAACTATACTACATGTGTTTGTGAGCAGAAGAGGAGAGATTTTATTAGGATTTTAACTGGATGCAAAGTTACTGTTGTGTACAGTCTGCCAGAAAAGTGATAAAATCTCCCCATGCAGACTGTTAATCAAACTCACTGCATGCAATTAATGATATAACTGTGTAATTGCACGTAAATATTAGTAATTATAATAGTAATAACCGTAGCCTTCTGAGGATTAACTACATCAAATACTCCAGACCAGCTGCAGAACTCTCTGCACTAGCTGTGCTGCTTCAGCAGTTGGGAAGGTGGATTTCCGAGCAGTTCTTAAAACCAGCAAAAAAGCCCCTTAATGCCAGGTCACTTCCCATCCCACCTGCTGACTGCTGTCACAGCGGAAGCTGAGGAACCATAAATGGTTTCAACATATCAGCCACTTGTTATGACCCATTATTGTTCCCTCAGGGAGCGAAAAGGAAAAAATAATCTTTGCCCTCACTTTTGGTTCTCAGCACTCCATGGAGTGAGTCAGAGTGATAGGAAAGAGCTCTGAACTTTCTCACTTCCTGCACCTGTTCCCTGACTCACTCACACCATCATCCTCCTCCTCCTCCTCCTCTATACCACCGCACTGGCCGGTCATGAGTGGGCGGATCTAACCAGGACCCAAACAAATGACTCTGCACTCTATAAATAACCCACACTTCCCAGAGCCCAGGCCAGGCTTGGACCTGATCTGAGCCATGACTCAAAAGATATGGATGAGTGGACTGATCCCGGGGGAATGATGAAGTTCCTAAGCTGAAAAAGCTGAAAAAGACGAAATCACTGCCATAAAGATATATCCAAATGTATTTCTGCTTAGGGTTCTACCTGCTACACTAAATGTCCAGACCTTTCTAATTAGTGAGCTCAGGTTCTTTAACCTCGTAACCAATCCTAGGCTTATTTGGGAATATGCTTATTCGGTTTTACACCAGCCCAAACATGTACTACTAATAGAATTGGACACTCTGGAGCAGCAGCACGTGTCTAAGGTTTCCAGACCCAATGCCGAGTACTATCTAGAGGGGTGTAAAGCTGCCTCAGCATTGGGTTTTGTGATGGAGCACCCTTTGGGATGAATTGGAGTGGAGTAATCAGAACTAATCATCCACCATCACTAATGAATGCAGTCAAATCCTCACAGCAATGTTCCAGCATCTAATGTAAAGCCTTCTTTTCTACTTGAAAAGTAGAGGCGGTTAGTGCAACAAGGAGGATTTCAGAAGAAATGACATAGGTGACTACAAACCTTTGGACATTATGCAAGTCTTTATGTCAGTGTAACATTAGGATAGTTACATTAACACCATTTACTGCATTATATTGGCTACTATCTTTTAGAACTGCAGCTACTGCAGCTAAGTAACACACACCAATTAGAAGACACACACATGCATTTCTCCTTAATTTCCTCCAAAATGTTTAGTTGTGTCTAAACCCATCCACTAGCTCGGTCTCCTCCAATCAGATTACACTTCCAGGGCTAGTAGGCCGAAGGCTAGCACATGCTTCCTCCAAGTCATGTGCAGCACTCTGCAGCTTTTCAAACGGCTGCTAATGCAACTTCACTGGACAGCTCAACACGCTTGGAGGAGAACGCTAACCAACAATTCTGCTACATCAGCTGACCGACACCCATGCTGGCTAGCACTGCACTGAGTGAGGGCTGTACTTCCCAGCCAGAGAAAGCCAGGACAACTGTGCTCTCCTGGACTCCTGGCCATGGACTGCTATGCCATAACCAGGGGCCTAACTCATGATTTCTAGAATAATTTTTTTGTTTTAAATAGGCGAATCTATGCATACTTAAGTAGATACTGAAATAATACAAAAAGTAATACAAAAACTACTTGGAAGAATATCAACTGGCAAAGATTGCTCACAAAAATGGTTGAATATCATCCAAAGAATCCTTTTTTCATGAATGAAAATGTTGCGGCAGTATTATGTAAGTTTCTAGTGGCATGACGCTTGGAAAATTACAGACTTGCACAGCTGGTATAAGACGCCACAATCTTCAGCGGGTTTAGTGCGATTTCTTTGGGGGAGTCTTTGAAATGTATAGCATAAGCCCAAAGCATAAGTGATACGCTACGATCTCTTTGGCTCTCTTCATATGTCTGAACAGATCTGGGAGGTGGATGGAGAGGCGGTAAGGAGGACAGAGAGAACGTTTAAACGAAACAAAAGTGTTTGCAGCCGTGTACACTGAAGATAAAAGCCTGAGAAAGAAAATTTAAGCTGGCTAGACAAAGTCATCTCTAAAAATACAGCAGAAAACTAAAGAAATTCTCATTTTAAAAGGTGTGGAAATGACGTTAATCCTCCTCTAGGACTCTGAAGATTTCAGAAATGTGGAGACGACTCAGATTCAGATTCAATAAGACAGGAATGGATTGATTCTAATAATCTTGATTCCTATAAACAAGACAAAAAGAAGGACATCTGGCGAAAATAAAGAGCCTATAACTAACAATGTTAATTACATAACAAGGAATTTGGAGAGCCAACGTTGGCTAATTTAACTAGAATAACAAGTTTAACTGACTCACCTCCGTCAACTCCTTCAAGTGGGTAGATGTTTTGGCACTGATAATTTGGCACTTGTTTGAATACAAGCCAGTCATCTGTCACATACATTACAATTTACATTGTTTTATAATTTGTCTAAAGTTAAAAAAAAAAAGAGTTCAGACAGGCAGTTTCGTGAGTGACAGCAGCCATCATTCAGCGTGTGCACGATTACAGGCAAACTTGAACGAGTCCAAAGTTTTGGAGCCGACTTCTGAATCCCGAATGCCTGGAATTGAGGGACTGATTCTTTTTGGGATCGACCTCCAGCCCTACCCGACACTCCATCCCTGATTTTAATGGTAATGATGTTTCGAAGTGCTTAAAAAAGAGGTTATTCCCTTTTCTCTTCCGTACTTGTGATTGCTGTTACAGTAATGAATCAAACAACAAAAAGTGATGAATTTAGATAATATAAAGGCTACTTTTGAAACAGGGTGATATAGGATGACAGTGAGTAGCATTGGCATCTCCTGAAAGCAAAGCAAATAGGGCCTGGGTTCGGTTCCCCACCCGGGCAACCAGGGTGCCTTCTGTCTGCATGGGTTTTCTCCGGGTGCTCCGGATTTCTCCCACAGTCCAAAGACATGCCGTCATGCCAAGAGGGCATGCTGAATTGCCCCATGTGTAAATGTGTGTGCGACTGTATATGGTCCAGAACATCATAATGTCTAACCTGCATCACGATTCAGTCCCATGTACTGTTTACTGAAGTTGTAGTTATATATCAACATCTTATATAGTCAACAACAGAATGTCAAATCAAATAAAGTACAGTAACATTTCAACAACATTTATAATCGGTTTTCTGTTTTTAGATCACGGCATGTGAAACAACTTCCCTCTGATTCACTTTCTTCTCCAACACCTCGTGTGTGTATCACTCACATGAGTCTCAGTGCTCATCATAATGCACAGATCTGACTGGCTGAGTAGCGTAAAGTGTGATATTGACACAACACATGCGATCTGTGAGTCTCCAGGACTGCTAAAGCTACCGTAAAGGCTAGAAAAGCGACGTTGATTAAAATAGTAAAAATCTGTCTAAATGAAATAATTCTCCAGAGTTTATCGGTTATAGGTCTAGGTCCATATAGGACAGCGTCTTGGTCCGGACTGGGACCTCAATCTGCCCATTAGTGACCTCTGGTATATGGCAATACTGATCACACACACTGGCCTGTGTCTGTCCTGCTATGACTAGCGATCAGTCCAGGGTGTGTCCTCCTTTCCGCCCAATGACTACTGGGATAGGCTCCAGCACCATCGTCGACCCAGAAGGATAATCAGTTTAGAAAATGTGTGTGATATATGTAAATGTATATATTTGTATATATACCCACACATTTTAATAAAGTCTACTTTCATCAAATACTATGCAAATGCCAGATTAGTAGCAAATTCATGCCACTTTGAATATGGCTGCATTGCATGGATAGAAAACTATACAGTCACTTTATCACTGTTACATACTGTGATTATGATGTGCCTGATAATACATTAAAAACACACAGGACAGCCATTAATGTTCCACGACTGCAAAGGCCTATACTGTGATAATGATTAAGAAATGATACTCTGCCCAGCTGTACTCATGAACTGCTACAGTAATATGACTTATTAATGTAAACATGACTTTGCATATTACTGTCGTCCCTGCTGGCCCATTCTGTGGCCCCATGGTTTAGCCTGGCTGATTCTGTTTGATTTTGTAACAGCAGTCGAGACGACGGCACTTCAAAGCGATCATGGCGCTGTACCAGCTTTGATTGTAGTTGTTTTGGTTGGTGCGGTCAGGAGCGCCACACAGGGCACTGGGGGCGGAGCTAAACATATGGAAGCACTTTCTAGCTTCACTAGACTGCAATTGGAGCCATTACCATAATTACAGCTTTTAAGCTGGGCAATTTGTACAAGGCACACAGCTGTGCTGTTGCTCTGGGAGAGCACATGTAGGCCTCTATCCCTCTACTGTTTCTCCTTCTCTCTCGCCGTTTCTCGCTTCCTCTCACTCTCTCTCATTTTAAAGCTGTGCCAGAGAGCGTGTATATGCACACACACACACACACACACACACACACACACACACACACACAGTATCTCACAAAAGTGAGTACACCCCTCACATTTCTGCAGATATTTTATAATATCTTTTCATGGGACAACACTATAGAAATGAAACTTGGATACAATCTCCAGCTTGTATAGCAGTGTAGATTTACTGTCCTCTGAAAATAACTCAACACATAGCCTGAAATGTCTAAATAGCTTGTGCCCAAATAAGTAAATTGTGCCCAGTTGTGTCGTTGTCCCTCCCTGGTGTCATGTGACTCGTTAGGTTTCAGGTGTGAATGGGAAGCAGGGCTGTTAAATTTGGTGTTTTGGGTACAATTTGCTCATACTGGTCACTGGATAATCAATATGGCACCTCATGGCAAAGAACTCTCTGAGGATGTGAGAAACAGAATTGTTGCTCCCCACAAAGACGCCTAGGCTATAAGAGGATTGCTAACACCCTGAAACTGAGCTATAGCACGGTGGCCAAGGTCATACAGGGCAGGTTCCACTCAGAACAGGCCTCGCCAGGGTTGACCAAAGAAGTTGAGTCCACGTGTTCACCATCATGTCAAAGTCAAGAGGCTGTTATTGTCATTTCATCTATGTACACGTACACAGTGGAGTGAAATTATGTTCCTCCAGGAACAACACAGTGCAAGACGGAACAAAAATATATCCAGAGGTTGGCTTCAAAAAATAGACTCATGAGTGCTGCCAGCATTGCTACAGAGGTTGTAGAAGTGGGGGGTCAGCCTGTCAGTGCTCAGACAATACGCCACACAACCCATCAACTCGGTCTGCATGGTCGTCGTCCCAGAAGGAAGCCTCTTCTGAAGCTGATGCACAAGAAAGCCCGCAAACGCTTTGCAGAAAAACAAGCAGTCCAAGAACATGGATCACTGGAACCATGTCCTGTGGTCTGAAGAGACCTAAATAAACTTGTTTGGCTCAGATGGTGTCCAGTGCGTGTGGTGGCACCCTGGTGAGGAGTACCAAGACAACTGTCTCTTGCCTGCAGTCAAGCATGGTGGTGGTAGCATCATGGTCTGGCGCTGCATGAGTGCTGCCGGCACTGGGGAGCTGCGGTTCATTGAGGCAAACATGAATTCCTACATGTCCTGTGACGTTCTGAAGCAGAGCATGATCCCCTCCCTTCGGAAACTGCGCCACGTGGCAGTTTTCCAACATGATAACGACCCCAAACACACCTCCAAGATGACAACTGCCTTGCTGAGGGTAAAAGTGATGAACTGGCCAAGTATGTCTCCAGACCTAAATCCAATTGAGCACCTGTGGGGCATCCTCAAGTGAAAGGAGGAGGAGTGCAAGGTGTCTAACATCCACCAACAATTGCAGTAGCAACCTTTGCAGCTTTGGTGAATTCCATGCCCAAGAGGGTTAAGGCAGTGCTAGATAATACTTTGAGCACAACTTGGACATGTTCACTGCCAGGCTATTTAGACATTAATGGCTGTGTGTTTGGTTCTTTTCAGAGGACAGTAAATCTGCACTGCTATACAAGCTGCACACTGACTACTGTAAGTTACATCCGTTTCATTTCTATAGTGTCGTCCCATGAAAAGATAAAAATATTTGCAGAAATGTGAGGAGTGTACTCACTTTTGTGAGAAGAAGAGAAGAGAAGAGAAGAGAAGAGAAGAGAAGAGACGGGAAGAGAAAGATCTAAAGAAAATGAGGGGGAAAAAATCAGAAGAGAAGATGAAAGTAAAAAAAGAAATCAAAGGAAGATCAAAGGTCGTTGTTTTGAAGTTGGGGCCGTGGCTGAGAGAGAGATGCCATTAGGGACATTTTCACATCACTGTCCACAGCCTCTTTACATAAACATACAAACAGATTACTGAATAAATAGAGGAGAGAGAGTGAATGAATGAATCTGTGTAGCTACACAGTCACACTCAGTTCAGCTAATGAATTCAATGCCTTTCCTGGCACAAACTCACCCAAACACACCTTTACACTTCCACACCTCATACAGGACCAGAGGGATGTTTCCACTGGCTGTGGCCGTCCCGGCCTGAGAGAGAGAGAGAGAGCAAGAGCGAGAGCAAGAGAGAGAAAGACTGTTTAGATCCACCATTTCTATCAAAATAACATTTCACCATATATACACACTGAAGCACAAAACCAGCTTCTCTGAACACAAGAGTTCTTTCATTAGGCCAGATGAGGACGTCCAGTTAGTAAATGAAAGAGCTCCTACTCCTTCCTCTTTTCCAACACCTTGATCTGTCAGTGAGCAACATGTGCAGAAACACTTAGTGTGACCAGATGTCTACATTTCCCAGGAGAGTCCTGTTCTCCATTTTAGGTTCTCCAACTTATTTTCAAAAATGGTTATAATATTTAGGGTTCAAGCATGCAGTACACTGCTCTTTTGGAATTGTCAAGATTTTTCTTACTATTTTTCCGCTCTGAAATGGAACGCACAGATCAAATGGTAAGTCCTAAAGATTTGAAACTTGGTCAATATATAGTAGTCCCTCCCGCTACTCAGGCGTACAACATCAGCCCAACTGGCCTGAAGGGGGCGCTGTAGCGCAGAAAAATTTATTTTGCCTTATAACTCCTAAACCAAAATTTTTACAGAGAAAATTCCTTTTTTTTCCCTGATTCTGTGAGTCCAGACAAACAACTATGCCACTTGGACCATTTAGTTCTGCCCCCAAATATTTTTTGCTAATTTATATAATATGCAAAACCTACTTTAGCAAACTAGTCCTACAGTTTTTGTCCAATCCTCATAAATTTGGTGTCAAGAAATTCAGAAGAGCCTGAACATCAATAATTACCAAACATATTTCGAATCGAATATTGCCATGAGCCAATCAGAATTCAGCAGGTTTTTGACAGGCTTAACATTGACCAATCATCATGAAACTTGAATGGTGTCTACATGTACCCACTTTCTAAAAAGCCCAGTTTCAAAAGATTTGATCACTGGGGGCGCTATTCATAAAAATAAAACTTCTATTACATGTTATTACTATAATATTACAATTTTGCTGGAAATCCCTTATGTATCGCATGTAGTACATTATTCCAAACAATTTTTCAGATGCAGGTTTATTACAAAACTGCATAGTTTTTAGAAATCAGTAACTGTTTGAAAAGCATACTTTTTGAACTAGTCTCTGGATTTTGAGCGAGACTTTTCGAAATTGGTCCAGAAAAACTCTGAGCCCTCTCTAGGTAAATAATTATGAAAAACATGAGTTTTTTACTCAGAGATGTGTGGAACAATCAATTAATTACTGTGGCCATTGCATTGCTAGCTTGATTTGCTATAAGTTGAGTTTTCTTTTGTTCTTTTGGGCATTATTATTATTCAGTTTGTTTATTTTGGAGTTATATTGCGGCCTTCAGCTTTTGTCCTTGAGATTTTTGCACCAGATCCTTAAGTTTACATCTTATTAAAATCTTTTTTTTTTCATTTATTCACTGTGTGCTTCCCTTTTATTTGTCATGATGATGAGCCAGTCATGACATTATATTGAGGCCTTCTGACAAATTCTGACCCACTTTCACTGATCTCCTAAAGTGACCCTTATGAGTGCATTAGGCCTCACTATGGCATACATCAAATCAAAGGGTTAAATATAGAACCAATCCACTGTGCAAGTGCTACTATGTGAGAAATACTACCATTAGTCATGTAGATTTGACATCTATTTTGACAACCTCTTTAATGTTCTACAAACCAGTGTAGATCAGTACATATGAACGTCAACCTATATTATTTTTAAAGACCTCTGTTCTTCTGATGAAGACTTCCTTTCAGTTCTATTCACTCTGCCTGTAAATAAGACCAAAACAGCTTGAGGTCTTTTTAGGCCTAATGGGCTAAACCTGCACAAGGGCCCATACTGCTACTACTACTGTTTTTATAACAAATTTTATTTTAGACAAATACTTTTTTCCCATTTCTGGAACATGAGACAGAATATGCATTGCATAACTTACCTGTAATCACCAATGCTATCAATACTTAATAAAGGTAATACAGGTAACTGGAGCTAATTGGCTAGAAATTCATGCGTGTTATGATTAAACACACTGTGTCAGACATAAGCTGGCCACATATCACCATATGTGATAAGATAATGATAACACAAGTGTGGTGGGTTTTTTTGAGAGTGAGAGTATAGATAAAGACATTCGCAAACTTTGAATAGCTTTGGTCAAATTGATCAGCTGATTTCCTAAGTAGTTCAACGTAAAAAAAAAGTTTAAAATACCATGCTTTTGCTAATTTAAGTGCACAATCTCTATTTATTTAGTGAATTAAAGAACAATAAAATACAAAAACGTAAAATGTGCCATCATTTTAACACAGGTCACATTTGATGTATTATTATTTTCCAATAGGGCTAAATTCAGTTGTGCATTAAAAGTCTCTGCTGAGGATGTGTACTTACTTTCACTTAGCAAATCAACAAAATCTGTGCCAAAAACTTTGCATAGTACTGTGCATCTTTGGCGGTTCATATAACATATATGGAGACTATCAGGTAACTCACAGCAAGCCAATATAAGCACTGCATATAAAATTACTGCAGGTGTTCCTCAGGGCGCAGTTTTAAGCCCACTGCTATTTTCAATAAAAACGAATATCTTCAGCTTCTGACACTTAACTGATGAGTTGAACCAGGTATGTGAGGACAGAGACAAAGTAAGAAAAAAAAAAATAAAAACCTTGAGATAAGGTGCTAATGTTTGTGTATCTGTGTGTGCAGGCCTCGAGTTTCTCTCTCTGCACAGGACGTCCACAGACAGTTGGAATGGTCCAGCATATACAGTCGTTCTTTGACATCAACCATGCATACACACAGCTCGCTCTGCTTTCAGTCTCAACAGTGCAGACGAGAGTAAAATGGATGTTGTGCGTCACTAGAGTCCCTGGCTGACCCTTCGTCTCTCCTCCTCTCTCTCACTGACTCTCTCTCTCTTAGCATCTGTTCATGGTTTGTCTACATTAGAGACTTTTGTTTGTTCACCTTATTCTCCGTCTGCGAGGCATCAGCAGACAGTCGCCTTAAACAAAGGTTTTAGGCTATACTCTCATCTTCACTACCCTCAGCCTTGCCAAAATTATTGTCATTATCACTCTCAGACTAGATAGCATTATTGTTGTGCTTCACTTTCACACTAATTCTATATTATTTCACACTGTTCGACCCTAAACTATATTTGGTTGGCCTAGAACAGGCAGTTTCACTCACTGACAGCGACAAATATGGTGAAAAGTGCATGCGCAAGAGGTGTAGCTTTCCCCCAGGAGGTGGTGGAAATGCACCCTAATCACCCAACTTCTCATACTTCAAGTGTTAGGCAAACTAAGGGTAAGGTGTTGTGTTTCATGTGGGGGTGTGTCCTTGCTTGAAATATTATGCTGTGGGTTGCCATGAGTGGACAGAAAGTTTAGTGTGAGCTGAGGAAGCTCTTGTCCTTGTCAGCTCTTTTTCGTGCGATTAAGCATGTTAAATCAATATTAGCCGAGAGCGAGCTGCGGGAAACGAAAAGAACAGGTAGCATAGCCAACTTTAAGTGCAGCTGCAGTTGGCAGTTGGTGTTGTATCACTGGGGGTGGGGAATTGTTGATCTAATGTACTCTGTAAACGCAAAGTACAGAATGATTCAAAAAGATTAATCTGATTTCAAAGTGCTATATTTCTACAACTGTGAGGTGCCTAGGAACCAATCACATACCAATTGTAAGAGGGAGTCACAGAGTTACTGACTGTCACCGGGAAGAAGTCTGCGAGGAGATGCGCCCCCTGAGCATCTGCATTCTCCACTTCAATAAGAGTGAATCCATCATAACTGCAACATGATTTACGTGGACAGTGAACCTCCAATAGCTCACAGCATTCATTGTTGGTTCCACAAACGCTGAATGCTCTGCGAAATGGCATTGAAAGGGCCATGAGTGCAGCGCCACCTGACATGCTCAATTCAATATGAGATGAATTTGTCTATGGCGTTGATGTTGTTCGTACAGCTGGAGGAGGTTCATATTGAGCACTTGCAAAATGACATAATAAACGATATGCTCATTTAAACCATTTACAGTTTACTGTATTGATCTGTAATGATATACACGTGAAATATATAATGTTGAAATCAGATTAATCTTCCTGAATCACCCTGTATTTGTATATCAATGAGAAAATGTCTTTATGGTTTTTTTTTTATCTAAAACGGCTCATGAAGAGTTAAGTAAACTAAGCGCAGAAGTAAAAAAAAAACGAGTAGCTTCATTATTTTCTATTTAAGTGAACTTTTAACAAATGGTAGTTAATACTTATTGTAACTTAAGTAGCCTTTTGTTCAACCCAACAGTCAGCTAACGCTGTTTTATTTAGACTTTTTTGCACTGGATTAAGCTTATGAGATGGTGAGATGCCTTTTCCAAGGTGTGAGATTGGCTATTTAAGATCGATACATATATGTTTGGGGTTTAAAACGTAGCATAGATGCAGTAAGTAATGAGAAATGTAAGCTTAATTTACCCAGGAACTACTAAGTGACCCCATTACAGATTGAGAGAAGTAGCAATTTGTAATGAAAAACTTGTAACTAACTCACTACTGGTCAGTGATGAGTCAGCTTCTTATTTTGGAGCATAACTACAGTTTTGTGTTCTTGGAGCAGATCATGAGTCCAGCTTAAAAACTCTGAAAGGCTAATTCTGGACCATATGTGGTGTGTGTTTGTTGGTGGGTTCGATTCCCAGGCCGGGTGACCGGGGTCCTCTCTGTGTGGAGTTTGCATGTTCTCCCCGTGTCTGCGTGGGTTTCCTCCGGGTTCTCCGGTTTCCTCCCACAGTCCAAAGACATGCAGTCAGGCCAATTGGACGTGCTAAATTGCCCCTGGGTGTGAGTGACTGTCTGTGTCTGTCTGCCCTGCGATGGACTGGCGACCTGTCCAGGGTGTATCCTGCCTTTCGCCCGAAGACTGCTGGGATAGGCTCCAGCACCCCCCCTGACGGAGAAGCGGCTTAGAAGATGGATGGATGGACTGTTACAGCCTTTATAATTGTAATACTGAACCTATAAGCATGATCTGTGGGGTTTGAGGGGTGTCATGTACTGATAAGCATGTCCCCCTGGCTGCTTCATACCTGGTGTCATCTACCAAAAGCTGGAGAGGAGAGACTGTGCGGCCTGGAGGACCAGCGAAGCATGCCTAGTCTTGTATTCTGACACCACTCAGTTACATTTCAACATATTTAAATAATATTTTGGCAAAAAAATGTCCAATTGGCTGTTCACTTGCATAGATTGCTATGTTACACAGTGCCAGAAACAACAAGCTTATCTGAGACTATGGAATGTTTTTTTACTGAAAGTTTTGGAAGCTAGTTTTACTCATGTTATATTTATCATAATAGGTAAACATGGTTTTAGGCTTCTCCGTCAACATTTTCTGTCAATGTATTATTCTCTGTACTCTTACTTTAGCCAGCATTATTCTGGTCTTTGCCACATCCAGTGGAGTCGTGACAAACGCCGCTACTGCACCTGGAGAAAAAGGAAATGATCAAATAACTCTACATGCATTATCAAATACACAAACTGACAGCCAAAAGTTTGGATGCAACATAAACTGTATTTGGCTAAATCCAACTTCATACACAAGTTATTTATCTAGCTGCTGCTGATTCTCCCACAGATTTTACCACAGCTCTAACTTGCAGCGTGTAAAGAATTAAAAAGAGCTCAATGTCAGTGACTGGCATCAACAAACAACATGACACCTTTTCCCATAGACTATGCAAGAGCACTGCAGTGCAACACCAATAGGACACGGACAATGTCTGTGGTTAAAGGGGCCTTTCTGGCCTAAAATTAGCATTTACTCCATTATTTGTCATGTTACATAGTTTTTAGTATAGTATTAAGATTAATTAAGATTAAGTGACCCTGATTAGTCCCACAATGGTAAAAGTTCACTTCCACATTTAACCCACCCGTGTAGTGAAACACCACATACACACTAGTGAAGACACACACTAGGGGACAGTGAGCACACTCGGCCGGAGCGGTGGGCAGCCCTATCCGCAGAGCCTGGGGAGCAGTTGGGGGTTAGGCACCTTGCTCAGGGGCACCTCAGTCATGTGCTGTCGGCTCAGGGGATCGAACCGGCGACCTTCCGGTCACAAGGCAGGGATCCTAACTGTCAGCCCATGACTGAATCGCTCAGCCTCACTAGTTTCACAACTTTGTATTCTTTATGTTGTCATCCATCAAAGTCCTCTCACTACAATACCCAGCATGCATTATGCAAACACAACATCCAATCATTGGGGATAGACCATTTTTATTCTTCATGACTGGATGCAGTGGAAGAAGTCATAGTAGGGAAAACATTACAGCAGTGGCTGTTTTTATGAAGGAGACTGAGGACTTTACATCCTTATTAAGGACTAAATTAAATTTATTAAATTTGTCCCACAGAGATTCGCGTTAGAGCAGTTTTTTATTTTCAGAGATGAGCAAGACCTACAATAAAAGTAGAGTACTGACGCTGCTTCAGTGCTGAATGGGCGAGGGGTGCAGATTTAAAGAAGGTCAGAAGGTTGCATGTGGTCAGGACATCATCCATAACCAGAAAGCCTACTTATCAAAGGTAGATTATTCAGTGAAGTAGACCAGTGGCAAGGTTTCGACACTTTTTCAGAGTCAACGTTAGCGTTAGTATGAGGCCAGAGTTGGCTTTCCGTTCACTAGCTTCTTTTTATCCCATAAGGTGCAGCAGTTACATTATGGTGCTAGTTTATTTTTTCACCTCCCACCTTAAATTGTGAAGGCCTGATTGTCACAAATGTTCCGTTCTACCTAAAACTGTATAGAGTTACAATCTGGTGCCTAAATATGCTCCACCGTTTAAGGTGGAATGGAAAATTCAAATAAGAAGCTGACTTTAGCCTCCTGTCATTAGCTATATTACAACTCAAATACTGAAGTAATTAAACATTGGCAAGTTGGTTAGATTACATAGGAACACTGACCTGGTCATTTATAATACTGGACACTGTACAAAACAACATTAAGCAGGTCGGCATAACCGACTCTGTTAACTCCGTGCCCAACTTCGACTATATTCAAGTAAATGTGGACTGCTAAGTTAAGCTAACCTTGCTGGGTAACTTGTTATTAGATCCTTAACTTACCTTCGTGATCATGCAGCCAATTTTCAAAGAAAAGCTTGTAGCCATCTTTAAAAATGAAAAATGCTCCACCAAATGAACAACTTTTGTAGGTGAATTCCTTTAAAAGTACGTTAAAATAAGCGAGACATCTACATCAGAGATAGTATAAAGGACAACTTCCATTCACAAATGCTGCCACAACTGGAATGTATGACTTTCCCTGTGCCCAACACGGAAGTGTGAAAAAGGTCCATCACTCCCCAACCGGGAATTAGTATATTTACTCATGTAGAGACCAATGAATATGCCTTCGATGCCCCCCCCCCAACCCCCCCAACAGCTGGAGTTTCTCAAAACTTCCTCCAACCTTCAAGATGCATCATCAGAAGGGGGTTTTCCTAGTCTTCAAACCAGAAACTCTCACTCTAGAGGCTATAGCGGAAACACTGTAGGAGGTCAGCAGACATGTTCACAACAGATGTTTAATATAGGATGTAAAAAAAGTGGCATTTTTGCCGGAGGATCCCTTTAAATTTTCAAACCAGTAACTAAACCTTCACACATTCCGACACACATTTGTGTAGTGATGAAAAAGTGCTATGCATTTGCCCAGTATTAGAGAAGCAGATGATTCATGCCCTCCATCTTTTCTTTCCTTTTCTCTTTCTCCTCGTGGCTCTAGGCCCGGCCATTATCGCAGTCACAGAACATTGACCAGCGCTGATGGCCACCATCGATACAACACATCACACTTCACTTTAAATACTGAAGCTCTCAACATTAACATCGTCAGTGACAATAACAAACATCGCCCACCTAAAGCAATAAACAAAGCGGACGAGGCCGAGGCAGCGTGACATCTGCAATGTGTTCCTACGTTTCTGCAGACGCGAAACAGGATTATTCCTCCTGGCGGTGAAGGCCGATGTAGAGGATGTAGCAAGCACTCGCACACAGTTCCCAGCCCAGACTCCGACTCAGGCTCCAGGTGGAGTGGCCTTCTGCCATGATCCTTCTCCTCTGGGTGCAATGTCCATTTCCCCTCCATTTCTCTCTCTCTCTCTCTCTCTCCTCCATTTCTCTCTTTTCTTGCTCTTGCCTGCTCTGTTTAGCTGTTCTGCTAAACTGCAGTAAATAACTAAATCTGTAATTGATTCCTATACACTGTGAACCCTCACTGGCCACTTTATTAGAAACCCATACCTTGTAGCTCCACCTTGCTGTGTACAGTTAGAGACTGCAGGCCACAGTTCATGTTAGCTACCCTCTAACCTTCTTTCTATTGACCACAGAGCTGGATCTTCTTGGGTGGTGGACCACCCTCAAACCCTACTACCATTACAGAACTGTCCACTACTCAAACAACGGAGGTCCTATGGTGGTCCCATTCCACTGATAAATTGAGAAGGGGGGGGGGGCTGAAAAATTGTTCAGTGCACAGTCCTGAAAGGATGTGTAGCTGTCAAGAAGCCCTTACTGAGAAAATACAAGAGAAATTTGCAGAAGAAGAACATT
>NC_051231.1:28480048-28495048 GCF_015220715.1 Pygocentrus nattereri | reverse complement strand
CACTGTGCTGGTACGTTAGCGCTATGTTAGTGAACTCCACTGTGTTGGTACGTTAGCGCTATGTTAGTGAACTCCACTGTGTTGGTACGTTAGCGCTATGTTAGTGAACTCAACTGTGTTGGTACGTTAGCGCTATGTTAGTGAACTCAACTGTGTTGGTACGTTAGCACTATGTTAGTGATCTCCACTGTGTTGGTACGTTAGCACTATTTTAGTGAACTCCACTGTGCTGGTACGTTAGCACTATTTTAGTGAACTCCACTGTGCTGGTACGTTAGCACTATGTTAGTGAACTCCACTGTGTTGGTACGTTAGCACTATTTTAGTGAACTCCACTGTGCTGGTACATTAGCACTATTTTAGTGAACTCCACTGTGCTGGTACGTTAGCACTATGTTAGTGAACTCCACTGTGCTGGTACGTTAGCACTATTTTAGTGAACTCCACTGTGCTGGTACGTTAGCGCTATGTTAGTGAACTCCACTGTGCTGGTACGTTAGCACTATGTTAGTGAACTCCACTGTGCTGGTACGTTAGCGCTATGTTAGTGAACTCCACTGTGCTGGTATATTGCATTGTGTTGGTGGGTGTCATATAACTGTGTTGAAGTGCTGCATTATACTGGTGTTTGTTAGGATGTGCTCTGTGCTGGAGGGCTGATGGCCTGCAGACGATCGGCTGATTACTCAGAGTGGAAAGCAATTGCAGAACAGCATGAAATCGTTATAAATATTTTCTTAAAGGCTACAACCCCCCCGTGAGTCCTTTTCTCCACACAGGAGAACACACACAACCTCTCTCTCTGGCATGTGCAGCAGCCTGGATCATGTGTGTTTCATTAGCTCTCAAATTAAAGTGAAGACTTTGTTTTCCACATCAAAGTTTCCCCCCTGTTGGAGAGCATCCTCTCTCTCTCTCTCTCTCACATACAAATTAGAGCCTGGTCATTCCACCCGGGCTGACCTCGACCATTATACCTGCACAATAATGACCTTTGACCAGGTCATGCTGGTGTAATAAGTAATTTCCTCAACATCACTGCCGTTGTCTTGGAAATGACCGGCTGCTCCTCTAAAGCTCCCGACTGGACACCAACCTCCTACCCACCACCCCCTTCTGCTTTAGCCAGGAGCATTTAACACCCCATCTGTGGGTTTATGGCACCTCTGACATTTGAAACTGGAGTGTTGAGATTAATGTAGATGCCTGGAAATTCCTCAATAGACTAAGTGTTGACCAAGTTAACTAGTTTTTGTATTGAGCTCATTGACTAAAAACCTAGCTGTGGCGTAACTAACATCAATGTGGTCACCATGGCACAAGCTTGACCAGCCTGTGAATGTGTAGGAACTAAAGTTCGGGCGAGCTGCTGCACTGGTTGCCATGTGTCAGGTATAAAAGGCACATAGGAGGGTTTACACACATCACTCTGTATGTGAGGAAGGTGCTGTACGTTATGGGAAGATAAATGATAGAGTGATGCTTTATTTCATCTTGTAATGATGTTTGCTCTTCAAGCTAAACAGTCCGTTTATTTATGTTTGACTATTTCACTTACAGCACTGTCGCCTCACACCAAGAAGGACCTGGGTTCGATTCCCCAGCCAGGTAACCAGGGTCTGTGTGGAGTTTGCATGTTCTCTCTGGGTCTGCTTGGGTTTCCTCCCACAGTCCAAAGACATGCAGTGAGGCCAATTGGACTCGGTAAATTGCCCCCTGGTATAAATGTGTATGTCTGTATGTCTGTGGGAGTCCTGCGATGGACTGGCGATCTGTCCAGGGTGTATCCTGCCTTCCACCCAATGACAGCTGGGATAGGCTCCAGCTCCCCAGTGATCCAGAAGAATAAGCGGCTTAGAAAATGTGTGCGCTCGTGTATTTCACTTACATTAATCTTCAACTTAAAGTAGCCAATAACAAGCTTACAAAGATGTGATGTTATGATAAAATTACTTTCTTCAATTACAATTTCGGCAGGTGGGCAACTCCCCCTGAGCTGAGAGAGAGAGAGAGGGAGAGACAGAGAGAGAGCTCAAAGACTCTGATATTCCACTGGCTCTACACAGATGGCTGGGAGAGAACAAGAGAAGGAGAGAATGAGGGAATGTCTTTGAAGGCGTGTCAAAGGGAAGCCAATGAATGACACTTCTTATTCCGTTTGAGGGGGCGAACACTTAACACTTGACGCTCACACACAGCTGCGAGCGGCGTCATCCTCCAATTCATTCTCTCCTCCCTCTCTCTCTCTCTCTGCACTCCCACTAATCATTTGATACATACTGTCTGTCATCTCACATCATATCAGTCCACCATCTGAGGCCAGCTGCCTTTTACATTGTGTGAACATCTCATAATTGATGGACCAACGAAAAAGCTCCAAAATTACTTGGGAAGAAAATCGCATGTTCGCGCATATTAAAGAACTTTCTCTTCTGATCAGAGCGTCATATTAAGGTCACATGGCCTCGAATCACATACGTATCTGATCTAGAACCACATATGAAACTTGCTCATGTCAGATTTGAAAAGATCAGATTTGTGTCCACACAGCCCTGAAAACATCAGATCTGAGCCACTTTAGGGCAAAAATTCAGACTTGTGCCACTTCAACCTGGTAATGTGAACGTAGCTCGACTCTAATGCTGATCGCATGGAGCACCGAGTGTACTGTGGAAGAAACAACCTGTTTTTGTTTAGGGGCTGAAAACACATTTTCTTATCTAGAACTCGGCTGGGCAGCTAGCCAACAGGCTAAACAACTCCAGCATTAATATCACAGAGTTGAATGAAAGTACTTCCGGTATAATTCACTGAAAAACAGCAGTATAAAGTCTAAAGAACGTCACCTGATTGGCTTACACGCTTCAAAAGTCCGTGTTTCAGTCAGAAGTAGCGTCAAACTCAGGCTGAATCCCAAACGGCTCCGCACTCCCTAGCTAAATAGCGAGCTGTATAGCATTAAATTTAGAAATTCAGGTTTCGGCTGTCAAATAGCGCACTGCCTGTCGAATAGGAACCTGGATGAATCCCAAATGACCATGTTTCAGCGATATTTTTGCATTGTTATGGTGCAGGAGTCACTATTTAAATTCCTACGTAGTGCACTATTTAGTAAGCAGGGAGCTGTTTGAGATTCAGCCCCAGCATGAGAAAAGTAGCGCTGTTAAGACTGGCAGACGTTTTTGCATTAAACAGTGCTGTGTTATCACATGTTCACGAAAAAAAGTATTAAAACTCATGAAATGTCTGCAGTTTAGAGCGATGGGCGACTGAACAGCGGTGGTTCTGCTCCTCATTCAGCGGTCAATGCTTGCTTAGCAATGATAATGGAATATTTGTTTATGTTGTTTATGTCTTAAGTAATAATCTAAAACACTGTGCATTTTAATATATTAAAATAGGCAGTGGGTTATTGCTTTATCATCACATTACTGGTCAGTTTTGAATGCAGCTGCCCTTTACATCTTTAATGTGGTGTAAGGCTTTACAGGCTGATGAGTCTAAATTTGGGATGGAGAGAGGCAAAAAAATACAACCGACTTCTAAGACTGGACTTACAGGTGTGGAAAAATATCTCGGCAGGTTTCTCTGTGAGTCTCCTGAAAAGAGTGGAAGCTGTAATAAAGGTAAAGGCTGGACACACTAACTGTTTAACAATCTGTAAAAGCAATTTTCTGCTAAATTTATGGTTTTTGCTGTTATTCTTGGCACTGAAAGTGAATAACTTGAACTTAATGGTCGTTTTGAATGGAAATGACATAAAGGGCCTCTGACTTTTGCACCTGTATATTGTGTGGGCTACAGTCCAGATGGAGTGCTGTGTAGGAGTTTTGCCACTAGAGTTAATCAGCATGTGTTTAATTTACTGGTGAGAACACTGCAACTGTGATATGCAGTAAAATCGCATCACAATACTTCCATGCTGATATTAGTGTGAACGTATAAGATGTTTGAGGCCATTCTATGAGCTGCTGAAGGCATCAATCTCCTCGGCCACTAGACCCAAAGCGCTAATGGAATTTTCTGCTCTCACCACGGAGACGTGATGTCACCCTGGCTTTTCCAAAGAGAAACGGCTTCTCTATGGCCCGGGCCAGAGGATAGAGAGAGAGAGAGAGAGAGGTGCCGGGACATGGATCAGGGCACTGGTGACGAATTACAAGTGAGTTTAATCACAGCTGGGGCCACCGTCACAGCCCGGACGCCATCCGCTGATTCACCGTGAAGAAGAGAAATATCCGGCCAGCGTGGCCGTAAATGTGCCCCGTTATAAACAGGCCATTATTTTTTTATTACACCATTACAGGGCCAATTAGATGGGGAGGGGGTAAAAAATGAAGAGAATAAAAAAGACAGCACTGTAGAAAAGACACAGACAGTGAAAGATCAATGAAAAGAGAGAGACTAAGATGATGACACATACCTTTAAATATTCCCAGAGAGGAAACTGCACCAGAGAGAATGGGATCTGAAACAGAAGCAAAGTTTAATCTGTTAGAATCCTAAAACACAAGCAAATCCTAAATATATGATACTTTTCAAAATCATTGTTATTTCAGTTACTTTACATACAATAACCTATTCAGGGCAGAGTTACCTATTTTAAAGTAGACATTCAAAGATGTTCTTAGAAGTTTTATTCAAAGCTTAAGGTATTATGGGAAGTTGGGATATTCAATTAATTAGACCTGAATTGGACTTGAACATTAGACAATCAATTACAGCCTATTGATTAGACTTGAACGTTATGACTGTAAATATTAGTGTAATCAAACTTACTGACCAATTAAATTAAAAGAGAAGCATTATGTTAAAGAGAGAGAGAGAGAGAGAGAGAGATAAGTGTATAGTCTGTGGTCAGGGTAGACAAAGCGATGGAAAAAAAGAAAGAAATAATTGTGTGGAAGATCGAATTACAGGGTGCCAAATACACATTCTGTCTTTGTGTTATTCTCTCTCTCTCTCTCTCTCTCTCTCTCTATTTCATTCCTAGCACATGAAACAATGCTCTCCTTTAAAAGGCTCCAGTGGAAGGTACTGGACAGATAAACTGGAGCTAATCTAATAGAGTTTCACTCACAATAAACACTACAAACAGTACAGTGTCTCTGACAATATATCGACAAGAAGATCATTTCAAGAAAACACTGATCCCCAAATCCCCACCAGGAAAGGTTTTTGCACCCTAGAGACTCAACACTTGACTCAGACGTGCAGACAACAGATTCAATGCTCAACTTGGATCCGCACTCAAGAGACTCAACACTCAACTCGGACCCTCACCCAAGAGACTCAACACTCAACTCGGACCCTCACTCAAGAGACTCAACACTCAACTCGGACCCTCACCCAAGAGACTCAATGCTCAACTCTGACCCTCTCAAAAGAGACTCAGCACTCAACTTTGAACTACACCTTAGAGACTCAAGACTCTACTTTGACCCTCACCCTTGAGACTTGATACTTGACTCTGACCTTCACACTAGAGACTCAAGACTTAACTCAGACCTGCAGACAAGAGACTCAACGCTTGACTGGGACCTACACCAAAGAGACTCGAGAGTCAACTTGGACCTGCACCCAAGAGACTCGACACTCGAATCAGACCCACACCTAGAGACTCAACACTTGTCTTGGACCTGCACCCTAGTGACTCGTCTCGGACATGCACCCTAGAGAATCAACACTCGACATAAATCCGCACCCTAGAGTGTCGACAACTGACTAAAATCCCCATCATAGAGACTTGCAGATTGACTTGGTCCCAAAACCTGGAAACTCAACAATCGACTTGGTCCCAAAAATGGAGACTCAACTTGGACACCCACCCTAGAGACTCACTACTTGACTCGGACCTACATCCTAGAGACATCCTTGACTTGGATTCACACCTCAGAGATTTGGTTCTTGACTCGGACCTGCACCCTAGAGGCTCAAGACTCGACTTCGACCTGCACCCTAAATACTCAACACTCGACTCGGACCTGCACCCTAGAGACTCAATAATTGATTTGGTCCAAAAATCTAGAGACCCAACTTGGACACATACCCTAGAGAGTTGCTACCCGACTCGGACCCACATCCTAGAGACATTCTAGACTTGGATTCACGCCTCAGAGAGTTGATGCTTGACTCTGACCCACATCTTAGAGGCTCAAGACTCGACTTGCACCAACACCCTAGCGACTCAAGACTTGACTAGCAACCACACCCTAGAGACTCAAGACTTGACTTGGACTCATACCCTAGGGACTCACACCTTTTAGACTTGTCACATGACTCTGACTCCCACCCCAGAGACTCAAATCTCATCTCAGACTTGCGATCCAAAGACTCAACAACTGACTCGGTCTCACACCCCAGAGACTTGAGACTCAACTAGTACTCACTTCAGAGAGTCAATGCTTGACTGAGACTCAAACCGCAGAGACTCGAAGCTTGATTTAAACTTGAGCTCTGGTTAAAACTTTACTGTTGCTATTTTGCACGACTAGTAAATAATGCAAAAAACTGATGTTTGTGTGTGTGCCACTTATTTATAATTAGTGTGAAAAATTCAAACTTTCTTCAACCCAGTGAAGCCTAAACTAATATAGTCTACTTGACAACTCTGGCAGGAACACACACAGACACTGACACATACACACACGCTCACAACGCAGATTTATACTCACAAGTATTAACAGTGATGAGGGGGGGGGGGGTGCTTTGGAGCTAGAAGAGATAAAGTGTGTGTGTGTGTGTAATAAAGCAGCTGTTGGACAGGCAGATGGAGAGCAAGTTTATGATGTACTGTGTCCAGTGAATGACTGCCCATTTACCATGTGTGGTCAGACTGTTCAATATCAGTACCACAAAAATAATAAACTGTACTAAACTGTTATAAACTCATGCTCAGGCTAAGTTTCACCTAGAAAGAGACAGAAAGAGAAAGAAAAAGAGAAGGAAAAAGAAGGAAAGAAGGGAATAAAAAAGTGAAAGGAAGAGACAGAAGAAAGAAAGAAAGAAAGAAAGAAAGAAAGAAAGAAAGAAAGAAAGAAAGAAAGAAAGAAAGAAAGAGTTCTCAGCAGCTGACTGTACTTCTTTACAACTTTGGCTATTGTGATGTCATCAGTGCAGCCTGTCACTTATGGGTCATTGTGATTTCACCAGTGCTGTCTTTGACTTATGGACTACTGTGATGTCCTCAGTGCAGTCTGTCAGTAATGCACCACTGTAAAGTCATCAATGCCATTTCTGATTTATTGAATATTGTGGGGTCATGAGTGCAGTCTGTCAGTTATGAATTATAGTGATATCATCAGTGCAACCTGTCAGTAATGCACCACTGTGAAGTCATCGGTGCCATTTAGGACTTATGAACTATTGCGGGGTCATCAGTGCAGACTCTCAGTCATACGTCAGTGTGACGTCATCAGTGAAGCCTGTCAGTCATGGGTCATTGTGATGTCATCAGTGCAACCTGTCAGTAATGCATTACTGTGAAGTCATCAGTCCCATTTATGACTTATGGGCTATTGTGGTCTCATCAGTGCAGCCTCTCGGTTATAGATCACTGTGATGTCATCAGGGCAGCTTGTCAGTTATAGACTGCTGTGATGTCATCAGTGCAGCCTGTACCTTATGGATCATTATGATGTCATTAGTGCAGTCTGTCACATTTGGGCCACTGTGATGTCATTTTCGCAGCCTGTCACTTAAACTATCTGGTGGCCACTAGCCAGGTGGTCTTCTCTAAGGGGGGCTGGATGATAAAAATACAGAGGGGGAAAATGTTCCATGTTTTTTCCAAATATGATTTTTAACTACATGAAATATTTCATGAAACATTTTACTTAAAGTTGTAAATTAAAATATAGGAAAGTCATTTTTGTGATAGCATGGGCATGAGTGATGAGAGATGAGGGAGAGAGACGGGATAGACAGAGAAACAGATAGAAAGAAGAGAGACATGAGACAGACAGAGCAAAAAAGAGAAAGGGAGAGAAACAGAAAGAAAATGAAAGGTGGAGATAGCAAAATGGAGAAAGGAGAGACAGAAAGAAAGCAAGAAAGAGAGAAAAACAGAAAGAGGGAGAGGCAGACAGAAAAAGAATGAGAGACAAAAAGACAGATAAAGAGACAAACAGAAAAAAAACATGGAGAAAGAGGACATATGGACAGAAAACAAGAGAGAAAAACAGAAAAAGAGGAGAGAAAGAGGCATACAAAAGAGGGAGAGAGAGAAAACAGAAAAAGAGGAGAAGAAACAGCAGCAGAGAAAAGGAGAGAAATAGAGAGTGAGAGTTAGAGAAAGAAATGAGCTAGATACAAACAGAAAAGGAGAAAGAAAAACAAGAAAGAAGAGTGGCGAGAGAGAGAGAAAATGTGGAAAGAGGTACGTAAAGAAAACCAGAGAGACAGAGAAAGAATGGAAAGAGAGAGGAAAGAGACAGTCAGAAAGAGAGTGAGACAGCACAAGTGAGAAAAAGACAGGAGAAAAAGAGAGAGAGAGAGAGAGAGAGAGGGAGAGAGGGAGAGAAAGAGAGGGATAGAGAGAGAGAGAGAGATAGGGAGAGAGAGAGGGAGAGAGAGGGAGAGAGGGAGAGAGAGAGAGAGAGAGAGGGAGAGAGAGAGAGAGAGAGAGAGAGAGAGAGGGAGAGAGAGAGAGAGAGAGAGGGAGAGAGAGAGAGAGAGAGAGAGAGAGAGGGGGAGAGAGAGAGAGAGAGAGAGAGGGAGAGAGAGAGAGAGAGAGAGAGAGAGAGAGAGAGAGAGAGAGAGAGAGAGAGAGAGAGAGAGAGGGAGAGAGATTGTGTGTGTGAGCTGACAGTGACGTTGTTACTGAGTGTGACTGTCAGGTACTTTATCATGTGGAGATAAGGGGGCCCTGTGCCTGCCTCTGTGTGTGTGTGTAATAAATAGGGGGTCCTGATTGTTGTATTAGTATTCTGCAGCTTCTTGTTCCGTCACATTCCCTTAACCGTTCACGCTGCGTCTGGACAAACAGACGTCAAAATACATTTAAGGTCAAGCTGATTGGGAGGATGGCTCTACTGCAATTTAACAACCCACTTTAATAGACCAGCACAGTGTCCCCATACTGATGAAGATAATGGAGGAGATAAAGAGAATCGAATTAACTTCTGTTCAGTACGGCTTACACGTCCCACCACAGCCAACCGCTCCCATACACAGCAAAAATTCAGAAGAGGAGGAGTTACTCTTATACATAACTAATATAGCAATTAATTACCATCCCATAAATATACAGCAACTGCAATACAACTAATCTGTAGTGAAAATTCAGAAAAAACAAGCAGAGCTACAATGCTAATATGGCAATGAGGGTATTATTATATAATTATTTTCACCATTTTGCTATTGTGATGTCATTAGTGCAGCCTGTTACTTAAGGGCCATTGTGACGTCAACAGCACAGCCTGTTACTTATGGGCCACTGTGATGTCATTAACGCAGCCTGTTACTTATGGGCCACTGTGATGTCATTAGCGCAGCCTGTTACTTATGGGCCACTGTGATGTCATTAACGCAGCCTGTTACTTATGGGCCACTGTGATGTCATTAACGCAGCCTGTTACTTATGGGACACTGTGATGTCATTAAAGCAGCCTGTTACTTATGGGACACTGTGATGTCATTAAAGCAGCCTGTTACTTATGGGCCACTGTGATGTCATTAGCGCAGCCTGTTACTTATGGGCCACTGTGATGTCATTAACGCAGCCTGTTACTTATGGGCCACTGTGATGTCATTAGCGCAGCCTGTTACTTATGGGCAACTGTGATATCATTAACGCAGCCTGTTACTTATGGGCCACTGTGATGTCATTAACGCAGCCTGTTACTTATGGGCCACTGTGATGTCATTAGCGCAGCCTGTTACTTATGGGCCACTGTGATGTCATTAACGCAGCCTGTTACTTATGGGCCACTGTGATGTCATTAACGCAGCCTGTTACTTATGGGCCACTGTGATATCATTAACGCAGCCTGTTACTTATGGGCCACTGTGATGTCATTAACGCAGCCTGTTACTTATGGGCCACTGTGATGTCATTAGCGCAGCCTGTTACTTATGGGCCACTGTGATGTCATTAACGCAGCCTGTTACTTATGGGCCACTGTGATGTCATTAACGCAGCCTGTTACTTATGGGACACTGTGATGTCATTAAAGCAGCCTGTTACTTATGGGACACTGTGATGTCATTAAAGCAGCCTGTTACTTATGGGCCACTGTGATGTCATTAGCGCAGCCTGTTACTTATGGGCCACTGTGATGTCATTAACGCAGCCTGTTACTTATGGGACACTGTGATGTCATTAAAGCAGCCTGTTACTTATGGGCCACTGTGATGTCATTAGCGCAGCCTGTTACTTATGGGCCACTGTGATGTCATTAACGCAGCCTGTTACTTATGGGCCACTGTGATGTCATTAACGCAGCCATGTTCCACTTTGAATTTATCATTTTGGAGATGTGAGGCTTTGTTGTTTGTATATTGGCTGAACACACTGTTATATAAAGACAAATAAAAAGATATAGCTAGGATACTCTCGTCCTCCACCCTATTTAGCAGCTGTGTGTTTCTACAGCCAGCTTTTACTTTTTACAGTCACAAGAGAGCCTTCACAATAACACCAGAGAGAGAGAGAGAGAGAGAGAGAGACTGAAAAATGAAAAGAGTCAGAAATGCAGAGCTAAAGAAAGAAAGAGAGAAGAGAAAGATAATTGTTTTCCATCTCTTCCATCTGAAAGATTGAGTTGTCAAAACAGCCTGAGCCACTGACGGAGAAACCAACAGAGGAAAATAAAAATGAGCTGCACAACAACGTGATGATCACAGACTTACACACAAACTCAGCTCATATACAAACAGAGAGAGAGAGAGAGAGAGACTGAGTAGGGGAGGGGAGAGAGTAGGAGAGGAGAAAAAGAAGAGAGAGGGAAGGAGAGAGATGGGAAGAGAGAAATGGAGAGAAAGAACAAGAAAGTGAGAGAGAAGAGAGAGCAGGGAGAGGGAGAGAGTGTGAGAGAGAGGGAGAAAAACAAAGAAAGAAGAGAGAGCGGGGAGAGGGAGAGAGTGTGAGAGAGAGGGAGAAAAACAAAGAAGGAGAGAGATAGGGAGAGTAAGAGAGAAGGAAAAATGTAAGAGAGAAATTAGGGAGACAGAGAAAGGGAGAGAGAAGAGAAGAAGAGAATGTGAGATAGGAAGAGTGAGAGGGAAGGAAAAAAGAAGAGCGAAAAGGAAAAATGTGAGCAAGAGAGAGAGAGAGAGAGAGAGAGAGAGAGAGAGAGAGAGAGAGAGAGAGAGAGAGAAAAGGGAAAAAGACAAAACAGAGACGGAGGTAATGACTGTGGGTGTAGAAAGTCTGGAGCTGCAGTGTCAAGCGTGGAAAAAAGAGAAGACAAAGAGAGAGAGAGAGAGAGAGAGAGAGAGAGAGAGAGAGAGAGAGAGAGAGAGAGAGAGCGAGAGAGAGAGAGCGAGAGAGAGAGAGACAGAGCGAGAGAGAGAGAGAGAGAGCGAGAGAGAGAGAGAGAGAGAGAGAGAGAGAGAGAGAGAGAGAGAGAGAGAGAGAGAGCAACAGGAAGCAGGTGTGTGTCAGCTGGCTAAACCATCAGCTGGGACACACACTGATTCAGCAAAACCTTGAGCTCTGTTTGTGTGGAGACAGACACAAAGAATGGGCTGCAAATAAATAAATACATATACAAATAAATACATAAATAATCACTCCTCAGTCCATACAGTTAATATTTGGAAACTAAGTGAAAACTAAGTAAAACTGCCTGTTTTGAATGAGTTGCTTCTGTGATGTCATAAAAACTGCGTATAAACCCACCGGTTCAGTCTGCTAATTAACACTGAACTTATGACTGCTTTGAGAGTGAGAGCTGCCAATCAGAAAGGAGCTCTTTTACATATATCAGATTTAAAGGCACAGGAACAAAAACAGCCTGTTTAATTCTGCCATAAGGAGAGGTTGGAAAACAGTCATGCAGAAACCAATTACATTTTTGTAACCTAAAACCAGACAAAATGTGTAAGTGGACCTCAGGGGGAAAATAAAACACATACAAATAAAATGTAAGATATTTTTAATCTAAATGTCACTACTGTCATTTTACTACACTCTTTAAATGTAATTATAGAATTACATCATCAGTTACACAGCTCCATTATGAATTACATTTCTGAATTTGATTTTTACACAAAATACAAAATCATCAGTCTTTACATTGTTTATTCAAGTGATATGCAGGTTTAGTAATTCATTTATAAGAGAAACAACATTTTTATGAGAAAAAGAGAAAAGCAGTGTTGCAGAACTAAGCTGTGTATAAGTGTGTGTGTGTCCCAGGAGAGCACTGCGGACAGGAAACCCACAGGATGAAGTCTAATCCCCATTTTATTAGCTGTTAAAGAGCCCCTATTCCAGCTGTCCACTCTGCCCTGCAGTCTGGACCTTAAGTGATTTCACTGTGGAACTGAATGTAGTTGTTCTGATACAAACTGGACTGATTATAAATCCCGTCGTCAGGGTAGTAAAGAGAAAGTCTGTGAACAAACTTTAAGTTGGCTTGAGAAAAAACACTTAGTTACTACGACGTTGCTAGGCAGTTGCTATGGTATCCCAGGTGGTTGCTAAATTGTTGCTAGGCAGTTGCTGTGTATCCCAAGTGGTTGCCAGGCAGTTGCTAGGCCATGCCAGGTGGTTGCTAAGGTGTTGCTAAGCAGTTGCTATGGTATCCCAAGTGATTGCTAGGCAGTTGTTCGGCCACCCCAGATGATTGCTAAGGTGTTGCTAGGCAGGTGCTACAGTATGCCAGGTAGTTGCTAAACTGTTGCGAGGCAGTTGCTGTGGTGTCCCAGGTGGTTGCTATGCAATTGCCAGGCCATCCCAGGTGGTTGCTTAGGTGTTGCTAAGCTGTTGCTATGTTATCCCAGGTGGTCGCTAAGGTGTTGCTAGGCTCCTGCAATAATGTCTCAGAAGGTTACTAAGATGTTGCTAGGCAGTTGTTCTGGTATCCCAGGTGGTTGTTATAGTATCTCAGGAAGTTGATAAGGTGTTGCTAGGACGTTGCTGTGGTATACCAGGTGGTTGCTAGGCTAAGAGGATATTTTGCTATTGTTGTGCAATTAGTCCTATTATGTGGAAACGTTAGCACTAAGAACAGAGCAGAGTTGAGAGGTTTGAAAGGGTTAATGGTTAGAAGTCTAAATACTTTCTGCCATGCACTCCTCTATTTCTCTTACACACCCAAATGGCTCCAAATGACAGAATACAGAAGCCATTTGTCTAAAAGTCACACATGAAAAAGTAAACACAGAATTGATGGCTGGAATGTGTGAGTCAGTTCATGTTGCAAAAGCCTCCCAGTGACAACTGCCTCATATATGATGAAGAATGGAGTTAATTAAGAAAAGCCCACGTGAATAAATCAAACAGAGCGTGAGACACAGAGAGAGAGAGAGAGAGAGAGAGAGAGAGAGAGAGAATTGTTATGCAAAGCGACTTTTCTCGACCAAACAAGACACACCGATAAACCAGTTTGTCTCCTGAGTGATTTATGAGCCTCATTCACAGGTGTAGGGTGTGTGTGCTTTTAAAAGTATGTCACCTCATTCAAAAAAAATAAACAACAGTGGACAGGCATGCAAAAAATCACATAGTTAGTGAATCCTTCACAGTAGATACTGATCCATTCATACTAGATACTGTATAATTTATAGTAAATAGAGAACCACTCATGGTAGTTACTAGATAATTCATAGTAGATCATGAATAATTTGTAGTATTTACTGAATCACTCATATTAGACCTTTTGGCTCAACTCCCTCTTCACCACTACAGTCTGGTACAGTGACCGCATTACTGCTGCCACCTGTCCCAGCCTGCGGTCGATCTCACGATCCCTCTTCCCACTACTCGTGAACAAGACCCTGAGATACTTAAACTTAAACTCCTCCACCTGGGGCAAGTCCTTTCCCCTTACCTGGAGTGGGCATGCCATCCATTTCCAGGCTAAGACCATAGACTCAGATTTGGAGGTGCTGATCTGCATACCAACTGCTTCACACTCAGCTGCATCCATGTGATTCAGCCAAAAGAACATCGTCTGCAAATAGCTGAGACGCCACCCTCCAGCCTCCACACATAATGGCCTTCTGACCTTGGCTAGCTTTGACACCCTGTCCACGAATATCACAAACAGAAGTGCAGACAGGGCACAATCCTGCCGGAGCCCAACGCTTACACTGAAAGGGTCCGACTTAATGCTGAGTATACGAACACAGCTCTCACTCTGGGAGTACAGAGATCGAATGACCCGGAGTAGTAGCCCTGGCACCCCATACTCCCGGAGGACCTCCCACAAGATATCTCGGGGAACACGGTGGTAAGCATTCTCCAAATCCACAATACACACGTAGACTGGATTGACAAACTTCCATGCCCCCTCAACAATCTGCGAGAGGGTGAAAAGCTAGTTCATTGTTCCACAGCTGGGATGCAATCTTGCAGAGGCGCGTCAGCCATGACAGCCTCACAATATCCAGAAACTTAAGCATCTCTGGACGAATCTCATCCACCACCGGTTCCTTGCCACTGAAGAGCTTGCCAACTACCTCAGTGACCTCCACCAGGGAAATGAAGTTTGACACACCAGAGGCCTCCGGCCCTGACTCCCATGAGGGAGGCACGTCTCCCAGATTAAGGAGTTCTTCAAAGTGCTCCTTCCACCGACCGACAATATCCTTACTTGAAGTCAGAGTTTTGCCACCCTTGCTGAATACAGCTTGGGCACAGCCACCCTGACCACTCCAGAGTCACCAGACAGTTGTCCAGAACCTCCTTGAAGCCGACCAAAAGTCTTTTTCCATGGCTTCACCAAAAACTCCTCCCACGCCCTGGATTTTGCTTCTGCCACCGTTGCGGCTGCCACCTTTTCGGCCTGTCAGTACCTATCTGCTGAGTCGGGAGTCCTTCGGGCCATCCAG